>NW_017307623.1:50505-79618 GCF_000935625.1 Nanorana parkeri
GGTATCCAGCAGCCAGTGGGCCCCCAGTCTCTGCGCCGGGAGTGTCATCCGACACTCCCGGCACAGAGATGGGGGCCCGCCAGCCGCTGTATACTGATTTTAACCTCTGACAATCCAAAATGGGAGGGGCGCCCCGCAACGCACTAAAATGGGGGGGTCTGTCCTCCGGCTGAGATAGTATGGGGTCCGCCGGCCGCTGTGAGGAGGGAGCCGCGGAACAAGGAGGCACTGAAGACAGCCTGCAGGCACATCATGGGGCCTCGGACGGCAGTGAGGACCCAGCAAACAGAAAACACATAGGAAACAGGTGAAGACAGAAGACCAGCCAGAAGAGGTAAGGGTAAAACATTCATTAAAATAATTATTATTTGTAGCCTAATGTTGTATAAAGTACTGTTGCAGCAATGCACAATGGCACCCTCTATAGAGGACTACAAATCTCAACAGTACTTTATACAGAAATGCTATTGTTATATAAAGTATTGCTGGGATGTGTAGTCCTCTATAGCCTGTGCCATTCTGCATTGCTGTAAATATTAGGGCTGCACTGATATATCGGCCGCCAAAAGATATGGGCCGGAAATGGCACTTTTGGCTAAATGCTGAAAGTGCCATTTTTCTGCTGATACAGCAGCGCATCCGTGCTTTCTTTCCTCCCCGCTGGGCGCTGCTCTGTGTCCCAGCGGGGAGGAGAGAAAGTGACAGCTGGCCTAGCGCTGCAGGAGGAGAGCGAAGTGTTTGTGGGGGGGGTCCCAAAAAAAAATCTTGCACCAGGGCCCTTTGTTCCTTAGGTCCACCACTGCATCCAGAGGTCCAAGGGATGCAGTTAATTTCGCCTTGTGGTACCACTCCGTATCTTTAAATAGAGACACCACTTCTTTGAGTTGGCACAAAGATAATTCCCAAGTTAGAAATGAGGTCCAGGTGGCAAAAAATCTGTCAGTGTGTGTGCAGCTACACCGGGCATCAAGTTTCTCCAGGGATACCAGTTTATGAAGGAGTTCTTTCAGGGTGGTTAAAGAAGGAGGGGCAGGTGACAACCAGTTCGACAGGATGGCCTTCTTGGCAGCGATAATAGAGATGTGTTCCCATCGGGAGGGTTGTCTAACAGTTAGTGGTGTGGAGGGGTAATGACATGAAAGAGGCAGAGGGCTGGGTCGGCAGTTCTATGGGTGTCCGAACCAGCATTTATATAAGCTAGAGTGTTTGACCAGAACAACTGAATGGAGGGACAAAACCAGATAAGGTGGTCTAGATTTGGGGATGGGGCATGACACTTGGGGCATGATGTCAGCCAATCGGGAGGAGTGGATTTGTATTTAGGATTAAAGTACATAGTACGCTCTGTGCAAAACAGTATTTTTTTGCTTACACATGATTGGATGATGGAAGTCAGCAGAGCTTCATCTCATCCGCTATGCTAAGAGAAAATTCCCTTGCAAAGTTAACAGCCTATTTGCCTTTAGTAAATCAACCCCCATGAGCTTATCACAGTAGCAGAATAAAGGGTTTATTGGAAATCTATTCCATAGTTATATGGTCATGGTATGAAAGAAAAAAGAATTTAACTTAAAGCTGAATGTTAAGCAAGAATGTTAAGCAAACAGCTAATACATTCTGCATATGGGAATCATATGCAGTCCTGAGATTTACACAACACTGCCAGACAGCACAGCCAGATAGATGACCTTAATTTTCTCTGCTGCAGTTCAACAATAAAGCTGGGTCACCGTTCCAGCACCAGCTTCTGTCTGGAATGTAAATGAGCAGTGGCATCCATTCCTCTTTTACTCTCCTCTCATCATTTTTCCGTGTTTCCTAAGCACATGTGTAGGAAGCACACCTTACTGGCTCCGATTGCTGACCCTCCCTCTCCAAATCTGAGTGCTGCTCTCAAGGGAATTACAAGAGATTGAGACCAGGTCAAATTAAGGAGTATACATTATTACATAACAACAATAATTTGCTTTTTATAAATGCACCTGGAGTTCAACTTTAACAATTCTCGAAAATCTTGTCAGCTGCAGATTTTGAAAGAAAGGTAATTTCTTATAATATTACATTACAACATTATGTTCATATCAGATATGTGCTTATTGTTATATCAATTTTTAATTTAAACTGAAGCTTTTCTATAACTTTCTGTTGGGGAGATTTATTAGCTTATTTGTACAGCAACACGGCACAAAACAGAGAAATTAGAATATTACTGCTGCTCCACAGAAGCACTGTTCCAGAATAACACACGTCCCTACTACTTCTTATTCCAATTCTTGGGTCAATCTATACTCCCCAGTACAGTCTTTTTAAAGGGTCAATTCACCCAAAAGATATATTTTAGTTTTTGATATACGCTGGAGAGTAAGGTTTATGTCACATTTGTGATCCTGTCACTGTCAAGAAGTCGCCAGAGGCAAGATCGCTAAAATGTACAGTGTACAAGGAGAATACTCACCTGCTTGTACTGTATGGGGTTGATTTACTAACCTTATAAACATGTCACAAATAAGTATACACCTCTGTAGTGTTTTCCCTCCCAGCATGATCTATTGGTGGAATCTAGACACCTTTGTAGTGTGTACACACCCAGCAGGTGTGTTGTGCAAAGCCCTGCAATGAATTGCAAGGTAATGTGGTGTAAATTAGCTCTATGTTATGTTGCTTGCGTTGATGAATGCAGGAATGTAAATGCATGAGCTAACCATTTTTGTCTAAACTGTGAAGCAGCATTATATATGCATCATGTGCATGATTTCTCCATATATGGCATTAGTGGAAATATGCTTTTAGAGACTTTTTGGTTGATAAATACGTTTTGCTGTGTAAAAATCACACGCACCTAGTGCGTGCGTGTGTTTAGGTTAGTAAATCACCCCCTATGTGTCACTCCCTTGCTGGTTAAAGCAGTCAGTGCTTGCTTGTAAATGTAAATCACCAGTAAGGGAGTGACATCTTGCTCGTGCAGCCTTTGAGGAAGCCATACATGCAAGCAGATGAGTGTTTCACTCAGTGTGTCATTCATAGTGATCTTGCTGCTGGCAAGTGTGACATTGGCCTGAAACCACCTGACAATTTTTTGTGCCTATTAATTAGATTTCTGTGCATGAATTACTGATTCTGCAAAGCTGCAAAAGCCATTATGAGAGGGTCCTACTTTCTTTGTTGGAATATGTGTATTTTAACTATTATGAAGAATGCAACAAGAGGTTCAGGGACATGAATGATAAAAATGAACACCTACAACTGCAGGTTGGACAGAAATAGAATTAAGAACTATGACAGCAAGATTTGACTGTTGAAAACATTCACCTATAACTAAAATATCACTTGGGGTGGACTTACCTTAATCCTAATTAAAAAGAGCAATCTTCTACTCAGCAATGTTTCAGCATGCTACACAAGTTCTGTTCACTTAAAACTTCTCCAAGACATACTTCATGTCTGTAATATACATTAAAGGGTATATAGCGGGGTCATTAACTTGACTTCTAGGATGCAGGGTAAAGGGCTTCTGTGGTTTTATTGGGACAATAGAGTTTAGAAACAAGTTGCAAAGACGCTGAAATTATCCCTTAAATCCCTGTATAATTCCAATATATCCTTAAAAAATCTTCCTTTGAAATCCTTCCATGACTTTAACTAAATCTGGCTCATTACTGTTTCTTAAGCTGTTTCCTAAGGTTTTGTATTAAATTTGTTAGATGAATGGAACATTTTTATAAATTACAAAAAAACATTTGTAAGCCTAATGCCTAAATACAATCTTAATCTAATGCCGTAAAATAACAACATTTTAGTGGCATATAGTATTTCCCAAGACGGCAAAAACATAAAAAAAACCTCATTCATTTTGGTTTTAAAGTCTAGTTTATAAATTACATTTATTGTATTTTAAAACTCTTGATGAATTTTAGTTTTTGCATTTATTAGATATTTGTTTATTCACAATATTAGACACATAAGGGTCTGAAGTGAAGTGAGCCGGACACTGTTCGGCTATTCACTTCAGGCTGGGCCGGCTGATTTCAGCCGTACATCGGCTTGCTTCGTGTGGCTTCGGGTCGGCCGAACATGCTCAGCATGTTCGGCCGACCCGAAGTGCAGAAGGAGTTCGACTCAGCCGATCCAACATCTGGATCGGCTGAGCCGAACCTCCAGCAGGCTTCTCACTGCTGTTCGGGCTATTCTTAAAGATCCCGAACAGCAGTGAGTGAATAGCCGAATGGCGCTCAACTGTTCTGCTCGGTCCCTCAGAGGTACCGAGCAGAACAGAAAAACAGTGAAAAAAGTAAATAGCAAACGATTGTGCGGAGCTAGCAGTGACAGCTAGCTCCGCCACCCATAGTTTATACTCGTGGTAAATTAAGGATATAATGTATACCTGTAATAACTCTCATCCTAATAAACTGCCACCTGAGCTTTATAACAATGTGTCCCCGTTCACACCTAGGTGCTTGTCACTCAAAGCTAAGTGCAACAAAACGCTTAAGACAAGAAATCACATTCATTTCTATGGCCCGTGTTCACATCTGAACATTTTCTCTCTGGAAAAAGTACACGAGCTAATTTTTGGCAGATTATAGCCCATTTTTGGTCCTGTAGACTTCAATGGGTAATTTTGCGTGACAAAAAGCACCACAAAATGCTCAGGTTTGAACAGAGGCTATAGAAATGAATGGGATTCCTCGTTTAGAGAATTTTGTCGCACTTAGCTTTGCGTGACAAAAAGTGTAGATGTAAATGAAGCCCTAGAAACAGGAACCTGAATTCCAGAGAACCCCAATATGTATTTCCCCTGTACTGCTCTTCCTGCCCAAGGAGTTTGGATCTAGTTTATACTAGGGATGCACCGATACCAAGTACTGTACTCGGTACAAGTACAAGTACAGATACCTTTCAAACTCCAAGACTAAACTAGAGAAAAATTCAAAAGTTAGGAGGCAGCTGTCATTTATAAGGAGCACACGGGGCTCCTGGGATTTGTACATCTCTGTTTTAATATATGATTTTGTTTTTATAAATATAAATAAAGGGATGCACCGATACCAGTTTTGCAAGTACAAGTACTGATACTTGCCCAAGTACTTACAAATACAAGTACTGATACATTTTTGTTTATTGTCATGCAACAGTTTTTCTAAAAGATCTACTAATGATTTCAGGACAGTGGTGAAGCGCCAGAGCCAGGTCTCAGCTGTAACCGCTGCAAGAATATCTACTAATGATTTCAGGACAGTGGTGAAGCGCCAGAGCCAGGTCTCAGCTGTAACCGCTGCAACCCTGGTAGTTCTCATGAAAATGCCAAGTATCAGCACTGGTATGTGAAAAGTATTGGTACATCCCTAGTTTATACTAGTCTGTAATCACCTGTGAGATCTTTGCTATGCAGTGCCTGTTTGCCTTCCAAACAATTCTAATTGTACATTCTTACCTTATTGGGTGCCGAAACAACATAGTCCTGTGGTGAGATCCAACAAACCTGCTTGCGAAGACCTGTGATCCAAATGTTTTCAAACAATTTCATTAAAGAGAAACTTCCTCCTTATCTTAAAAGTTACAACAAAGGCCTCTTTTAAAATGTTTAGTAATGTCAGTCTACAAACAGATATCTATAGATAGTTAGAGGATTTTAATTTTTTTGCATACTTTATTTTTCCTTTCCTCCTCATTCTTTTCATGGTGGACATTTCCACTAACGGCAGATAAAACCATCTCCATTTACTTCCTGGAACTCAGAGTCTTCCTCCTGGAACATGTGACAGTGTACATCATCCCTTTGCCCTGAGATCTCAGGAAATTCTGCAGTTTCCAGAATGTATCTGTGAGGCAAGGGCTACATCACCAGTACCCCACTCAACCAGGAAGTGGGGAAAAAAGGTAATTGTAAGTAAAAGCAAAAAATGTTTGTTTAACTAATGAATGTAAAATGGTTTCATATCAGCATGCAGAGCTGAATGCTGATGTGATTTTTGGTGAAAGGGGGTAAAGGTTTACTTTAACAACACAATTTTCCCTATAGCATTTAAATATGGACACCTATGTTCGGCAAAGCAACAGGTTAA
Source organism: Nanorana parkeri (assembly GCF_000935625.1). Lineage (NCBI taxonomy): Eukaryota > Metazoa > Chordata > Amphibia > Anura > Dicroglossidae > Nanorana > Nanorana parkeri. The sequence continues at coordinate 56,568 of NW_017307623.1, forward strand.
TGCAGCGCAATGCAACAGGATAATTTTAATGAAGGGTTTGCTTTAAAACCCCTTCTACACTATTCAAAACAAAAAAAAAGCTTAAACTTCAGTGCAGATGTTACGATGATGTCAGATTTCTAATTCTTTTTTTGGATGTGTAATACCAAACTATACCTTGCATCACCTTCTGATTAACATCTGCCTTAGCTCAGAAGGCAATCTATATAAACGACATAATAAGGCATAGCGTTTAATAACACATCTACAGCAAAAGGCAAAATTAGACAATGTATTTTCTTATCAGCCCCAAGAAAGTAAAGGCATGTATCCTAAAGTACTACAGTTCTAGGGAAATCAAATACAGTCCCTCTAAAACCTGCCAAGGAATCGTACCTTACCCTATTGATAAAAATGGCTGTCATCTCAGATAGTGTATACTGAGCCCTGTAATACTACATGTTCATAGATGTACTGATGAAAATAATGAAATAAATAGAGGTACATGAGTACTATAAAGTCAAATGACCATATTGCGTAAAAGCAGCCAGCTACGCGTTGAACAGCATACAACACCTGGCAGCTAAAAAAAAAAAGTCATTCAGGCTAGATCCCCTAGCTCCTATCTAATGTCCTTTATCAGCAGGCAAACAGGATGTCTTCAATTCCCAATGTCATCACATATGCATCTCATTTTTCATATGCCGTCACAAGGACCACCAGTGGCAGTTCCAGCCAGGAGGTGTTATGTAATAAGTGTGATCAACATTAACACCAAGCTCCCTGCTGCTCTCACATATGCACTTAGCTGTTTTCAAAAGGTCCTTCTTACAAAGGGGAAGCAACAAGATTAGGCAATGATGCATTTATGACAGATGTTGATTATGGGCATTAGAGGAAGGACAACAAGGTCAACAAAAACACAACATATATTAAAATGTCAATGACTAACTATACGCCACTGCAGCCCAATTTACTGTCTGTGTTTCATGGCTATTATCAGTGGAAGAAAACATTACCTGATTCAAATTATTTCTTATTTGAAAGATTTGTGGTATGTTGTTACAATACAGACTATTTTTATGAAGAAAGAAAGAAAGGAAATGGATAGATAGATAGATAGATAGATAGATAGATAGATAGATAGATAGATAGATAGATAGATAAACAATAACAATGCAGTATAAACAGATTGAAAAAAATGACAGTAAATCTTCATGCTGCAGTTGTCGTATAAAGGTAAAATCCTAGACTTGTTGTCCTGCTTCATAACACTCAGTACATCAATAATGCTGTACATGGTTGTATGCTTTTAGTGCATGTCTCCTGGCAATTCTGTATTTTAGACACGAGTCTCAGTAGACATCAAATGACCAAAAGTTGTTTTGCTAGTTGCTACCAACCTATATTTTTTACTGCAGCATATTTGTTGTTTTATTTAAGAAGACTGTCTTTAAGATTTGTCCAATATTTTAATATCAGCAAACTGACAGCCCTAACAATTTCCCCACTGGAAATTCTCTGTGAATATTCAGGCATCCATGGGTCCATGATGATATTTTAATATGCAAAGTGTTAATATGCAGTTCAACTCCTTATTAAAGACATTAAGGGGAATTTATCAAAACTGAAGCAGGGAGAATTCAGAGTAGATGTCCATGTCAACTAATCAGCTTATATCTTTCATTTTTAAAACAGATTGGTTGCCACAGGCAACTGCTCCAGATTTTGTCTGCTCCAGTTTAAGTCTTAAGACGTCCTTCCCAGGTAGATCAGTACACGATATCCCTTTGAGCTCCTCTCCTGTCCCTGAATGCAGGAAGTATATTACCTCACTTCCGCATTCCTCTGTCACACTCTGATACAGAAGCCGGAGAGAAGCTGATGAAGCAGATCTCTAGGGAAGGGGATCCCTAGGTGACATTGGGGGCCTTGGAGACCCCTGATGTCTCCAAAAGGAGACCATGTGAATTGGCTACCACATAGGGGGTTTCTTAGCCCCCTATGTGATAGCAATACAGTTAAGTGTAAAAAAAAGAAAGTTTAAAAATAAAAGCATAAAAAAAATGCCTGCTTCTGTGTTTGAAGTCCCAATGCATAACTCTGCTGAACAAAAAATATATAGTAAGTGTTCATTTGGACCTTTCTTTGCCACCAGTCAAATCAAAATGATCGAATAGTGGGGTCCACTCTGCTGAATCACTATTGGGCTAGATTTTTCATCATCCAGTCTTTCGTTCATGTCAATAGTTTTTTCACCAACTTTAAAGGCATAGGTTAAATAACTTTAACCTGGTATTTTAGACAAAATTTAGAAACTGGAGGCTTCAGCCTGTGATAACTCCTGTAGTTTTAATGCAATGAAAGGCTAAACTAAATCCCCTGGGCAAGGGCTCAAAAATTCCACTTGCCTGCTCGAATTAGGCAAGTGAAAATAAAGTGAGAGCAAGTGGAAATTCAGTCAGCGTATTAGAGCTCACACTCTCCCTACCTCATGCAGACGCTGCCCTGCCGGCAGACACACTCACACCACTGATGGACTTGCCGAGTGTTCTTTGCTGGCAGACACGCCCACACCATTGCTGGAAGCGAAGTGTCCGTGTGTGCTTTTGCGATCCCGGCGGATCTGCATAATAACAGGTGAGATTCCGGGGATGATGAGATTGGTGAATGAGCATGTGTGGTGAACAGCGGTTCTCTTTCATTAAGGCACATTAGTGCTGCTGTAGAGCTAGAGTTTGCTTATGACACTGTGTAGTTTTTTAACAAGTTCCTTATGACCCTTTGAGCCCCTGTCAAGAGGTGTTTGGCATCTAAGACTGTTATATTCTGTCACCTGTCTAGTAAGATACAGAAATTATGATGCAAGTGCCATTGAAGGACTAATATCTACCCAATCATGTTATTTTAAGCAGGGATTATTGCTGATGGTCTGAATTGCCCATTGGTTTCTTATATCTCTGTGGGATCCAATTGCTGAGATCATTCTGCCAGAGCTCTCTTAAGTATAAAACAAAATGTACAGCAGGTAGGGCAAGGCCTGTTTTTGTACGCCTCATTAGGTAGATCTGAGATCATATAAACCAATTATTCACAATGTGTGAAGAAAATATTTGCCTCAAACATGCTTTATGGTCCTTAATCACTAGTCATATTCCTCCTTTCACTCTCCAGTACAGTAGAGGCAGCTATGAGCAGGACATTTTCTTCAGCTTAACCTCCCTGGCGGTATGATTATGTCAGGAATTTTGTACCAAAAGCGGTACAATTTTTTGCATGGAAATTTGGTGTTATGTATTGTAGGCCTGCAATTCTTAGTAAATCTTAGGAATAACTCACCTAAATCTACGAGACAGAAAAGTCTCATCTCCACAGTCTCCATGAAGTAAAAGAAGCTAGTTAATTTAGTTTGCTGGGATTTTCTGAAAAACCAAAGGTTAGAGTATCTGTCAGCTGCACAAAATGGAAGCACCATTTTGTGTACTTAAAGTATATCTAAACTGAAAAACACAAATTGAATATATTTTAGCTTGGAAGTGGTGAGTGCATTCATTTTTATTTTAGCTTAGCATTATTTTTGGTAGTGCAAGTACAAAAAAATAAATAAACCTGTTGATCTTTGTAGAAATCCAGTGCCCTTGTAACTTCCTGTGGACTGAACTAAAATCTCAGACAATGTCATCTGCTTTTCCAGTGATCTATTCATGTAATAAAAAGAAAGATGAGTTTGTATTCCAGATCAGGAGAGAAGCCTAGGGTGACAATAGTGCTCCTCCATAGATACAGTGCAGTGAGTAAGAGCTGTCATCGTAGGGCCGAAAATGTGTTACTGGCAGGATCACCAAGTAAAGATGAACAAATAAAGTCTTAAAAAAAGAAAACTAATGCAACCACCACATCTAAGGGCTGGTAAGCTGCAATAGATTACATTTGTTCTTGGGATTAGATATGCTTTAACTATACCAGAATACCTGAATAAAACATTTAACAGTGTAATTTCGTAAGATAATTTAAGAGGGTGTGTTTAGGGGCGGAGTTATGGCCAGGGCAGGGTAGGGGTTAGTTGGGGCAACTGGTGGCAAGTAACTCTTCTATTTCAAAGATTTTATTTATTTTATAAACAACCATATAAAAAACATACATTGACATCTACAGTCTGCAAGGATAAACATAGTCTGTATCCCCCTGCTGACTCTCCCCATCTACCACCTTTCAACAAACAATACATTATAACCACAAAACTAAACAAAACCAACAAGACCTCAAGACTAACAGAAATAAAAGGGTAACACCAAAATCGTTTCTACAGAAGCATCAGACTTTCTGCTGAGAGTGTTGGATGAGCGTACTTTATCCAGGGTTCCCAAATCTTCATAAACTTTTTATTAGAATCCAACAGGATGCTTGTCAGTTTTTCATTAACCCCTTCATGACTGAGGCCTTTTTTTCATTTGTTGCACCCATGTTATATTCCACATTTTAGGCCTGAAAATGACTTAAACCCCCCACACATTATATATTACCAAATTTTGCTTTCTTAGTCTTCTGTAATTATGTTATGTTATAATATATGTTATTAAACTCTCATTGGAGAGGCTGTTTTTTGCCAGAAGGAATAGAATGTTTATATATGTATGTATGTAGTATCCTCTTTGAGCTCTAGGGATCACTAGGGATGAGATTTGGGTTTGTCATTCCATGCATATGAGGCGAATCCTGCAGTCCCGGTGAATATATGGGCAGATTCGACCCAGTAGAATTGTTTTTAAACCATAATGGACTGCTTTGCCTTTGAACCATGCCCAGCAGGCTTAGAAGGGCCAATAAGGGGCTTTTGGATAAGCCAGCCCCCTCACTATAAAAGGGGAGGGGGCACAGAGCAGTCATAGTATCTTTCATAGTGAGATTAGGAAACTGCACTTTAATTCTGATTGCTAGCTCTTTGGCAAATTAGTCTCTTTGATGCTTTTTTGTTCTTATTATTGTGGGCTTTTTCTTGTCTTTCCATTTTTCCGTAGTTGATTTGATATCATTTTTCACTATTGTCCCATCCATAGCAAACCTTTTTTTGGTGCAAGGCTTCCATTATTAAAAAATGGGATTTTGTTTCAGGGGCAGTATTTCAAGGTATTAAAAACTTTCATGGGTGTATTTTTTTATAGTTTATGTTGACAGAACCTTTTTTATGTTTGGAATCCTCAAAGTGAAGCATTCACTTATTACTGGCCTTATGTTCTTAGAGCTAACATTCACAGCTCCCCCAATCCCCGTAGATATATATATATATATTAATATATTAGCAATACACCAGTAAGGACTATTATCCCTGATTAAACTGTCCTACTCAAGGTTAATATTACACTGCCGAAAAGACCCTTTTTTTAAACTAAGGGAATCAGATTGATTGGGCTGGCTCTTTGTAGGAGTTATGTAATTATCAAAATGCCTTAGTGGGTTAGTGTCAGTATAGAGGAGTGTGCGTTCTTATGTGATTCCGAACCTCCATGATTAAAGGAACTAAAATACAATAAATGAAAGGATGGCGACAGGGATAGTCAGGCTGGAGTGGCTGCAGCTTTTAAGGCATACTGTAAGAGGCTCACAGTGAGCAGTGAAATCAAAGTAAGCAGCTTCAGTAGCATGAAACTGTACAACTGCGCAAGAGTAAAGGTAAGGCTGGAGTTCAGCTTTAAACATTAGTGAGATTGGAGTAGAAGCTTGAGCATTATAATACTGCTAATTCATATAGCATTGCAATAACTCACATATATAAAGTAGTCCCTACTACAGAAAGGTTAAATGTGTGGTGACACCCTGGGATAAAGTGAGGAACCTAAGCCAATGTTTCAAGTTAGCTACTTCCCCTTTCCCAAGAAGCAAAGCTTCCTTTTTGTGGTCTGGTCTACATATCTCGCTTCTCAGTAGCTTAGCTTAGAAGGGATGTTTACGCAGGTTCTTTGAATTTTATGTTTCTATACATTTTAAATAGCAGAATCATGTAATTCAATCAAAAATAGAGCTTTGTGAATTACATTTTGTGCTCTTATATTATTATTATTGTTGTTATTGTTATTATTATTATACAGGATTTATATAGCGACAGCAGTTTGCTCAGCGCTTTACAATATAAGGAAGACATTACAATTACAATACAATTCAAGACAAGATGGTAAGGAGGGCCCTGCCCATGGGGGCTTATAATCTAAAAGGGAGGGGGAAGTGTTACATGAGGAGGTAGCTGTGTGGGAATTCATTGTTTGAGAAAATTATAGTTCAGTGGTCAGGTTGAGGTGGGATAGGCTTCCTTAAAGAGATGAGTCTTAAGGGATCGCTTAAAGGCAGTCAGAATGGGAGATAGATGAGCAGGTTGGGGTAGAGAGTTCCATAGGATGGGAGAATCTCTAGTGAAGTCCTGGAGGAGCATGGGAGGAGTTGATGAGGGAGCTGGAAAGCAGAAGGTAATTTGAAGAGTGGAGGGGACGGTTAGGGTGATACTTTGAGACAAGGTTTGAGTATATATACTATATATGAATAGTGCAGTAATAAGAAACATTACTTATCTACTATGTACCCATAGTTGTATTATTCATTTGTTATTCTATTGAGGCATTCCTGATTATGTGCCCACGTGTGTGTTATATCAGTTTTTAATATAAAATTTGCACATACACAAATTTTGTGTTATACTATCATGCCCTGCATAAAACACACCCAACATAGACACACACACACGCAAACACAATACAAATAAAACAGGCGTCCACACACCTCCCCTGCAAATCATAATTTGCTTCTTCTCCATGCTTTGTGCTATAGTTGCTTGTATCCTCCCACCTTCACATACAATAGCAGATCATTTTGGAGATCCTGAGGGAAGGTTGAAGAGGCCAGAGATTATTACTGCAGTACACACTTGAGTAAGAAAAATGTATCGCTACATTGGTGCAGAAGCATCCACATTAAAGCCAAGACAAGGCAGAGATAGACGAGACAACTGCCTTGGGTGCCATGCTAGCATGGGAGGGGGGGTTAGATGACGCATATGGTACAGGAGGCTCTCCTACCTCTCCATAGCCCCTTTTTCATTTGAGTTATTCATTTTTGTAATGCCCGCTTTACAAAATGCTTTGTACTAGAAACATTTTTGTTTTGCTTTTATAAAAGGGACAAATTGCTGAATACTTTTTGTACTTTTGATGAGTTATAAACTATTTGAATTCCCAGGTAGAAGAACAAAATTAGGTAAAAGGATGCTAATGGAAACTTGGTTCTATTTTAACATGTCCATTATGACTAAATCACATTGATATAATTATGCCTCCCTATCCAGATTGGTTTTCTATGAACCCAAAGGTGGCCACCCTAAGACTGATGGACAGTGGATGTCATTCCTGCACCATACAGTGGCCTGGCCACTGTATGTGCAGATGTGCAAGTTCTCTCCATATCAGCTTGAGAGGAAGGGGGGGAGAACTTTGGCGTCAGAGGACCTGTCCCAAAACAGGATGTGGAGCATCTAACATACGACCAAGCATAAAGGAAAATAGATCTTGCTGTTATTCAAAGCCATGCAAATCCCACTCAATACTTCCTTAAATAACATTATTTCAGAGCTGCAGTTCTGTAGACTAAAAGTTATATTGTGAACTCTCAATTAAAATCACACAATATATTCAAACTGTACCCAGATTTATGTCAACAATTCACTCCGACAAGGTGTGTTTACCTAGGTGTGCTTCAACAGGTTCATTTTCTTTCACAATTCATCTCTAAACAATTACTGGAAAGTATGCTATGAGTGCTTTTCTCTTATCCCCCCAAGGTTATCTCTTTACTAGCAGCAAAATTCAACTTTAGGGAAATATCCTTTAAGCCTTGGTATTTTGACAAAGGAAGTGAGAATTTAGTTCATCTTTCCATGCTGTAAGAGTCAGAGAAGCCCTGGGATAGTCCTATTCAGTGTCAAATCCTAGAGATTAGAAACTTTCTAGACAGCCCTGGATTTTCATTTAGTCTAAAGAAGCAGCGACTAAAGTCAAACATGATTCAGGACTTAGTAGTAATTACAATTAGATGTATCTGTTAAACTGCGCTCGCTCTGTTTCAAAAACTGACAGTCATGTAAAGTATTTGCAGTTGTAAACCCTGTCATCACTTTGTTGAAAGGTACTTTTTTGTCTGTCTTTGTTAGGCATTTTGTAAATGTTTTATGTATGAAGGCAAATCCAGCAGGTGCAGGTATATTTTATATGATGAATGACACATTTACAACACCAGGCTTCTATTGTTAAAGGGGATTTACAAGAAAAATTGAAGATTCCTATTTTTTTGCACCCTTCCATATAGTTACATGGGGGTGATACCACACCTTTTTCAGCATGCATGCAGACAATAGGGGCATTCTATTACTGTTGATTTTCAGAGGTTCCACCATTGGTAAGATAGATGTGATAGGGAGTACTCATAAACAAATTAAGATTTTATAAAATGATGCTCCATTTAAATTCAAGGTAGTCTCCTCTACCATCTACTTCCAATAACAACATAGAGGTCATTTAATTTCTTTGTCATGTCTCATCTTTGTAATGCAGAAATGCAAAATTCTTCCATGCCAATATATAATGGCAGTCCTTTAACCTCTATTAAAACTGTATGGATGGATTATATATATAACGTATCTACAGTAGGTCCACCTCTTTTATTACAGAGTACAATAATGGCTCACTATACATGGGATTTCTCAATTCCGCATTAGTGGGGTCCAGAATTACCACTTTTATGCTGCACATAATCATGAACATTTTAGCAAATTACTGTGAATGTCCTTCACTACTCAAGCCGCAAAATATGTGACAGTCAGAAGTAACTGCAGCGTTGCATGCCTGTTATGTGACCACTTTGTAAGACATTGCCACTGACATTTGTTTCAATACCACACTGGCCCGTCTGCTAAAAAGCAGTTGTCATGTACCTGAGTGGAGACTGTATGTGTGAGGAGGCCTCCCTTGCACCTCGTGTCCCGAGGACTCTGGGGATGGTACACAGACCAAGTGGACAGCGAGTGGCACGAGTGCCAGTGGTGATGAACACCGTGCAAGCCGAAATCCAAGTAAACGAGCCGGGCTCAATTCCAATTGGGCAATCAAGGTACAGAAGGGTCAGGCAGAAGAGAAGTCCATTAAACAAATCCGAGGTCGAGGGCAGGCAGCAAACAGGAATCGTCAAGGCAGATCCGGGTCACAACAAGGCAAACAGGAGATCACAAAAGTACAGGAACAGAGGAGAGCTGAAGATAATCCAGCAATATGGTGGTGCTCAGACTGGGTTTATATAGGGGAGGTGATGAGTGTGCTCAGTCACTTGTTGTGCGACACTTTGGCGCGTTTCCTTCCCACTGGATGGACTCATCTGCGTATGTGCTGAAGAGCGCGTAGCCACGCGTTATGGGACTGCGCACTTGGCGCATGCGCGGTTGGCGGAGGATTCTTACAGCAGTGTTGTGGCAGCTCTGGCACTGTGCATTGCATGGCAAATTGCCAGAGTTGTCGCTGTTTACATTTTTTCTTTTTTTTTACTTTATGTGGAGTGTACATTTTGTACACTCCAATCAGGTCCGCTGTGATAAAGTGGAACATTTCATTGCAGTGCACCGCCTATGACACCCGTGTTGTGGTGTGAATGGCACTATTGCTGTTTATGTATCTTTGAAGTGACCTGTGTTGATCCAGTGTGGTAAATCATAGGTCACCGCAGTATTTGTAAAATGTCCTGAGTCAGTATTGGCAAGATTATGCATATACATGTCTGAGATATCACGGGAAGCAGTGCCCTAAGAAACTGCTTGGCTTTGTAGTTTAATGCTGCAAAAGCACATGCTGCCATACCACAAACTAAGACATTTTATAGCTAGTGTATTTTATTGCACTTTAAAAATCTACAGTCATAAAAACCAACATGAACATCTTTTCACACTATATTAAATACTGCCTTCCTCCTAACAAAATCATAACGTGACCTCTCTTTTGAAAACGGAAACTAGAAGTGGGTGTCTTGCTAAAAGAGTGAATGACAAGTAGACAGTCTGCATTATTTTCTCCCACAACACCTGTTAGTGAAATGATGTACATTCATTGCTAAATCTAAATGTCTTTTTGGAGTAAAAAGAAACCAAAAAGGTACATTTCAGCAATTCTTTCATGCTGGAATACATTCAACAAATTTGTGAAATGACTGCGGCTCTAATTAAAATTTTGTACTCACACAAAATGCAGTCTTCACCTGAATCAATAAAATTGGTATGTATTTCATTAACACAGTAAGTGATCTGTTTAACTAAGCCCGTTCCAGAGTATTGAAGTATCTCATTTTTATTGTTAAACTATTAATACATGGAAATGTTTGCCAGAGTTACTTTGAAGATTGTGTAAAAAAAATTAAAAATACATTATGAATGCCTTACATAGCGTCTGGCTAAATATCAATGTTTACAGTTATTTACTCTATGCAGCCCTAATTCAGTCCCCATTCACACCAGCAACATGCACTACAACAGAGCTGCTGGTGTGCACTGAAGAGAAGCGGTGCAATGCACTGATTTCAGCACATGATACAGTTTCACTTTTTTTTTCTTTATTAAAATGGCACAATGTGACATTTCATTCACTTCTTTACACCCTAAAATGTTGCAATGCAGTGTATTGCATTGCAACACACTGTGGTGAAAAGAATTACTGCCTGCAGTACTTTCTATCAGTGCACACCACCACAATGCAGTGGTGTGAACTCACTTTATAGAATGCCAGGCATTTTGCCCTATTTTTGTATTAGGAGTCGGACTGCACTGGGCAAAGGTACCCAGAAGAGCCTAATGCATATGGTGTGAAGGGCCCTTACAGTGTTATGGAGGGTCTTGTGCCTAGGTCACAAAAACTGGCACCATGGTATGGCCCTTCGCTGTAAATAGTATTGGGCTAAGGCAAAAACTGGCATAGCCTTGGGGACTTTACGTCATATTTAAAATGTATGTGGGGGCACAAAACATTCAGCTCATCTCTCCAATATATGCAGATTGCCAAATGTTATGTCAATAAAAAGGCTGCAAAGGGTAAAAAAAGTCTGTTGATCCTCAAGGAATGCAATTATAACTTCCTCTATTGGGATGAGAACACTGCCCCTGCTGCACTGAAGTAGAGGGGCAAAAACAGGAGGTGTCTGGTATATAAGGGGAGCGAGTGCTAAAAGCAATAGAAATGAAGAGAGTCGGGTGCGCTGACATAGTCTAGCAGATGAGAATTTAGGCAGGGCTGACAATACCTCTTGTGATGTCAGCACAGCAATGGCAGTATTGTCCGCCTAGCGCTGAAAGTTAGGAGCTGACTGCATTTCTGGCAGGAGCATCAGTTATTCTTCAGTAATTGCAGGGTTTAAAAGAGATACAAACCAAGGAAAAGTTAATTGACTGGAAAATTGTGCTAATTGTGTTGTTAGATTGTTTCCCGCACTTTAAATAGAAAAAGCATTGCATGAAATTTTAACATCCACCTCAACTGCTGCCTCATAATATCCACTATAATAAGTCATGCATTGAATCAGATAGATCTATTATCAAAGCTAACGTGAAATGTACTTGTGTGCTGCCAACTTTCGTTTCTTAGATGTTCTTATTCCTGTGAAATACACATAAGTGACAAGCTATTGATCCCTGTATCAGCTACCTTATCAAAATAGCTTTTACCAATGACTTTCAAAAAGCTGTGAGCTTGTATTGAACCAATGGATCAGTTCTAGTTCAGCTGAGCAATAACTTCATATTAAGGAGCTGATGAAGGCAAATATGCACTATAGGCAGAAGGAGTCAGTGGGGCTGATTTACCAAAGGGAGGAGCTTTAGACCATGCATACAGGCTCTGGTTATACACATGATGGAGCATTAGGTACTGATATAATAAGATGCTTTGTAGTTATCAGCTGCTCTAATAAAAAAAAACATTCTTCCTGGTTCCATCTCAGTGTCCAATCATACAGCTCATAAGGCCTGTCTTTCCACCAATGATGAAAGTAGAACAGGGGAAGAAATGGGAAAGGGTAAGTGTGCCAGCACAGGTGGCTGGAATAAGTAGCAGGGGGTGAGATATGGTGGCCAGACACAGATGGGTCTCTGTGTGGGGCACACTGACAGTAAGCAACACAAGAGCACATACTATTAATCTTTATATAGTTACTGCATGTCAGATTAAAAATTGGTCCTTTCACTGTATATAGCTACAGCTCTACCTGACCTCAATAGATAGTCCCAGCTATTACGGATGAACCCCCAAAACACAGCTTGCATTTAAAACTGGCCAAATGTATCATAACATCCTTTTCTCAGCTGTACTTGATGTGTTAAAAATAAATGTTTTTAAGCTGGGGTAGGCAACCTTGGCACTCCAACAGTTATAGAAGGTCCCATAAGGCACTGCAAAACTCTGACAGCAACATTTGCAGTTTCACCACAGCTGGATTGCTAAGGTTGCCTAACCCTGTTTTAACGTTTTTATGTTAACACCAAATCAGTAGACTAAGAGCTACAATTGTTCAAATTGCTCTGGTTCACAAGTGTTATACAGGTGTGGCAACTGAAGGGGTTAAATCCATCTATCCCCAGTGCCTCAAGTCAACTAATACAATTCAGTGGTATTACAATGGTATTTACATGAATAAGTAAAAAGCTGTTTCAAGCAGCGCAATACAGCTTTTGTAGCTTGGAAGTGTGGCCCTTGTATAGGCAGGGACTTAGGCTGGGTTCACACCTGGGCGTACGAATATGCGCATTTGCCACGTGTTTCGTGCCGCGCGTTTTTACCGTGATTTGCAGTAACGCGCATTTCCGAGGGCTATCCGGCTGTATCCTAATGGATATGCGTGGCAAATACGCCCCAAAGAAGCTCTTGTACTTCTATGGGCGTAGTGCGTTTTTCAGCGCGTTCCTACGCGCTGAAATACACCCAGGTGGGAACCATGCCCATAGACAATTATTGGTTTTCACATGTTGAGCGTTTTACAGCGCGTAGCAACGCGCTGTAAAACGCCCAGGTGTGAACCAGGCCTTAAGGCATCAGATTTTCTTCGCCCATAGGCTTCCATGATATAATTTAGTCCATGACTAAAGGGGTAGGGAATGTTTGCTTGTCTTAGTAAATATGTGGAAGCTATGTCCATTTAAATAGCCAATCATGTGCAATAGCAAATAAAAAAAAAAATGGATTCTTGCATGCATATGAGTGAATAATTTAAATGAGCATACAGTAGCGTTATCTTATTAACTAAGCTAAGTTAACAAACTGTGCAAAGCGGAGCATGCACAAGATTGATGATTTCCTCCTTCTCCTTAACTGACAATTTTCTGGCCTGGCAATCGGCCACTTACAATGTGCATTATGAGAGGGACACTGGGCATTTCATGGAGCAACAGAGTTGCAAGGAACATAGCTAAGTGGGTCAGTATGAGCTTTCATGTGACTCTGTCACTTTGACCATTAAAGGCACAGTGAAAGAGCCTCTTTAATAAATAAACCTCATAATTTGTATAAAGTCTTAGAATTAGCTTTGTTCTTTTGCAGAGACTTGGCAAGCTGTGCTTCAAATTTCCCTGGAGCCCATCCAACTAAGAGACTGTTCTACCAAAACTAGAATGAAACTTTATAGACAGATGCAGAATTCATAAAGGTGTGATCCTTGACAAGTAAATCAGTAAGTATAGATTGCTTTTACCAATATTTTATCTAGAGGTCACAGAAAACAAAGATTTTACAAAACTAGTCTACTTAAAATTGATATTTCAGTTTTTGATAGATGCTGGAGAGGTAAATCACCTGACAATGTCAAATATCTCTTAGGAGTGTATTGGTGATATATCTGCAATTGAGTTTCATGGTATGCACCTGCTTTCGCCATTATGAGGGTGTCATTATAGGATTTGTAGTTTATTTCATATTGTGGAGAATGCAACAGCAAATGCTAGGATATTCACTGGTTGATGGGAACACCAAAAACTCAACAAAAGATGACAGAAACATAGTTGAGAATTGTGGCATGGAGCTGTCACTATTGGAGTACTATGACATTTAAGAATCTAGGAGCTTATTCATATCCTTTTAATCTGAAATATAGGAAGTAAGTGTTCAAAAGCCAACTGCAGTGCCATCATTGAAAGTTCCTTCCCCTGACGATAAGTATTTCAATGCTTACATACTACCACTGTGCATGTCTAATTTGCACATCTGACACTCCTGGCAATTTAGTTAATCTTTTATTTGATCTGATTGGATGCTTTGATTTACTGTATGTTGCTCAAAGTCTTAAGCTTTGTCAGCTTATTAAATAAGCCTGTTTAGTGGAGGAGCTTCAGATCAGTTACCTGTATTATATCAGTACTTATTATAAGGTTTGTGCATTTGCTGCTTATTGTTTACACGTGTCTGTACAATCTTGTGTGCCACCTCTATGACATCACCCTTGAAAAAAAAAGCAGGAGAGAAGTGCACACAGCATAAGGCTCTTTAGATTATACCTGTCAACTAGGTACACCCGTTTGCCTGCAATTTTAGCCTTAAAGCTGCATATTTTTCCCCAGAGATTTGTTATAGTCTCTCGGCATTATGTTTGAAGAACATTTGCTTTATCATTTCATGGAAACCTAAATTTTAACAGGACATGCAGCTTGCTGGGAAAATGCCGATATCAAGGAAGAAAGGAAACAAAGCATGAAATACGTTGGACTGATTTCGCTAATTAAAATGGTATTACATTTATACACGGCAGACGACAGAGGCTAATACACATATAATGGTAGACATATTGCTTCCCACATTAAACATTGTGAGTCCCACCAGTATATTAAAATGTGACAGTTCTGCTTACTTTGCTAAGATGTAGAAATTTATTGGGATTTATGTACATTTATAAAAGCTAGGCAATGCCAAGTTATACAGACATAGCTCATTTAGGTCTGGGTTGGCTAGAGAGACCAAAGCCTGTATTACTTGGCATAGCAAATATAGTATGCATGGTATGTAAGTTTTAATAAATGAATCTTTTAAGAAGGAGTCATGTAAAATGTGACATTAAAATCCACTTGAGAGCCCTACACCTTTACAGCATAGCTGGTAGGTCTCAATTAAAATAATGATCATTTTGTTAACAGATATGCCCAGGATTCCAGAGTCAACGTAACTCAAACTTGCTTTGCACAGATTTGTATTCTACATCCATTTAGAAGAGACCACCTTGTATCCAAATACAATATAAGTTATCCCAGAAAAATAATCATTGCGCAGCATGGTTTAGAAATGGATACTCCCAATCCATAAAGGTGATTTATCATGAAAATATTTTTATCACATTTATTTTATCTATGTTAGGGCTGCATAGTACGCTATGAACTGGATAAAAAGCTTAAATAATGACATAGAATGGAAAATACATAATAAATCATTTAAATAAAGAGAACAATTCCAAGTTTGTTGAAATAGTAATGTAATTTGTATTGTTGTGTACTAGCTGTAAAATAATTTTAAGAACAATATGCTGCAAATGTGCTTATTTATAGTGTTAATTATAAATATGCCAACACAGGAAAAATAACAACTCCACATATAAGGCACATGGGCTGGCTCCCCATAGTGAGAATGCTGTGTGTGTACAAACCCTTTTGTGTTAATGCTAGCCAATATGCCCTTGAGCCTTCAAAAGTAATTTATAGGATAAGTGCACCTCCAAACAAAGTGCGCTTATCCTTTTTGCCCCTCTCCATCCAAAAGTACCCTATCGCTTCTCAGATGCATACTTACCTCCTCTTGTGGCTAAGGCCTAGCTGTGTCTGGGCAGTACATCCCCTTAGGGGTCTATTCACAAAGCTGCCGAAGGATCTGGCCGTAACTTCCATAAATTTTGCTCTGTAGCATCTCTAGTGAAGGACTTGAACATTGCAGTAGAGTGCAGGATGGAGATAGGTATGCATCTAGGGACAGTTGGGTACTTTAAGTCAGGGGAGGAGGAAAAGTGCAGTTTGTTTAAAAGTGCAATTATCGTTTTAATGGGGGGCACCTTCTGTCTTCTTTCTGTGATTTCCAAGTGCAGAATAAGTGACATTCATAGAGATTTATAGAGGGGGGTACCTACAAGGTATATCTGCTCCCATTATATGCATTGTTGATCAAAATGAAGGAAAACGTTTTGTATTCATTGTGAAGAACAGATAAAAGGTCGGTTAAGTTGCACATAACTCTCCACACACAGAACCACACACTTCTGGACCTGCTTGTGGATATCAGAGGAGATCAGTCCAAGTACAGACAAGAACCACGCTGGTGTTTTGAGAAGGGGACATCCCCTCACCTCCCCAGTAAAGAATAATGAAGACATTAAAGCTTGTATTAATATTGTAGGGGGCCTAGACAATTATGGCTCTCTAGCTATGGCAATACCACCCATATGCCTGGTATTCCAGGCATATGGGCATTCTATCTTTAGAAGATATGAGGATACACATATATTTAAAAAAATTAAAAACCTGTAAGGTTTAGAAATGTTAACAAAGGCATAAACAGGTTTGATTTTATCTGTTAACCATGCAAAAAGCATACTTCATGTCCCTTGGTAGCTATACTCACTCCTTCGCTGTATCTGTGGAGGCAGCCATGATCTCCTCTGCTCCCCTGATTTGGACTGCAAACACATCTTCTTCTCTTCATCTCAATTACACAGGGCAGTGGAATTTGTACTTTATTGAAGCTAGCTTGAAAGGAAAATATTTTTTTTTGTGATTTCAGGTCAGTTTATCAGATTAGGACACTGCATTTCTGGCAAGATCAAGTTATTTTCTGTACTTGCTGAAAAAAAAACAACGAATGACGCTTCTACATCTAAAATCTACAATAAAATAAGATTTTTGTCTTACCTGTAAAATCCTTTTCTTGTAGTACATCACAGGACACAGCCCTGCATTACCCCTGCCACTCCCAGCATGTCTCCGTTTTCTGGCATGCAATACAGGAGTGATCATAGACACAGAGGTCAAAGACCCATGTCCTGTGAATTTTACAGGTAAGACAGAAATCTTGTTTATCCTACATCATAGAAGTGCCAACAAACTAGCAGAATGCAGAGCAGGAAGGGTTTTGCCATCTGTGGTGGGTACTGTAATTCAGCTTGAGCCCAGGAAAATGTCCAAAGATTGCTGTGCTATGAAGGGAAGACAGGATCTGGACTCTGGCCAATCAGCATTTGGAACCGAGGAAAATGGCACGCTCAGCCTTCAGGAACTCAGAAGGAAAGACAAGAACAGAACAACAACTGTCCCTATTGGAGGCTGGAGAGCACCCAGATATAAATGGGTGCCAAGCACAGGATGTGACAGAATGACAGCCTTAATCCCTCCATGGCTGCAACAGTTTTTATTTAGCTGTTACAGCCAGTGCTCCACCAAACGCCACTAGTGAAGGAAGGCAACAGCATCCTGGGGGAAAAATAGTGTAAGCCTCTCACAGTAGAGTGAGCGTATAGATTAGAGAGAAAAGCATTTTTCACTTAAGGCTTTGTTTTGCCAGTGTCCAATCACCTAGAGGTAGCAGTATCACCCAGTGGTTTATGAATGATCATGCTAGTGTCTTGTCATGTACAATAAAGAAATCATATTTTTGTTCTTGGGTTAATATATTTTTTAATCCAAGTATTGTATCATTGCTTTTGAAGTAATCACATTGTCATATCATTCTTCTTTGTGTTTGCAAGTCTAATATGTTTTAACATGGCTTAGTATCTTCAAGGTGTACTGTATTTCTGAGCTCCAAATATTAATAAATAACTATTACAGAGTTAATCTGTGGCTGATAATCCATGGGTGCCTCATCTACCATGGGCTCTGATTGGCGGCCATATCATTCTAGGAGACTGCTACTGAATGTATGACCTTAAAGCCATTGTTATTATAAAATGCTGTAAAATGTTTTCCCTTGATCATCATTTTGTATAAGTACTGTGTGCCCTTCATATATACCTTAACTCTCTCCCAAGCTTTTTTGGTGTTCTCTTCCACACAGATGTCTTGCTAACATGTTTTTATTGAACACTGATCTACTCAGCTTTAGTCACAGTCTTCTTATTGGCTTATAACTGGGCAATCACAGACAGAGATGATACAATCTTGGAAAACTTCAAACATAATCTCTTTAATTAGTAAGAGCTTTGTGAGCCTTCTGGTATATAATCATTCAGTTACATTGCACTGTGCCGTGCCTTCTTTTCATGAACCACTGCATTCCACATAAAACCCCCTTTGTGTAACTTGTTGAAATCAATCAATGCAAATGATTTGTGTTGATTTTTTTTCTCTGTGTTTTTCATTACATGTAAACTAAAATTATATGAAACTGAATTAAGTTTTGCTTGAAATTAGACCTGAATCATAGTAGTTTACATCTAAAATAATGTGCTACTACATATTTCATCCAAAGTGATTGGGAATGTAAGCAGAGCTCCAGTAAATTACAGTAGGAGTCTGCATAAATGACACAGTTATCCAAACACACCCTTTGATGCATGATTTCTACATTTGAAAATATGCAGCTCAAGTTGGTGATTACGCAGGTTTAAATGTTGCGACTGTGGTTCAGCAGTGGCTTTTCTTGTTTGTGGATGGGATAACTGCCTCAATCTGTCCGGATCATGCTCAGAGGTCTCAAATTTATCTCATCCTGCTAGCTTAATGTAAACGGCGCTGACATTTTTTGCGGATTTAGAACATTTATGCTGCTGTATATAGAAAGGCAAGAACTTAGACGCACAATTATAGCAGAAGCTATAAAATAATCAGAAACAGTAGACAAATCAAAAAAGAGATCATTTACTGACATACAGTCGTACACTTGCATGTTTATACAGATATACTGTTATGCACATTTATACATAAATACTGTTACACAAATGTTGGCAATGTTCAAATACACATGCAGACACCTCTATGGTCTATGCATGTGAGAAGTACATTTGAAAGCTGGCAATATTTTAAAATAATATATAGGGAACTTGATGTACATAAATGAGTTATCCACTGTGAGATGTAAAAGGACCATGGCACACCAGCACTGTTAAAGTGGCGCTAAATTAAAAACCCTGGCATCTGAATAATGTCAGCCTGTAATTATCTACAAAGCCAAAATTTGCTAAACCAGTGGAGCTTTAATATTATTGCACTGGCGCTGATGCTTCAGTACAATATTGGTTCACTACACAATATTATGGGCTGGAAAACATGTTCTTTTATTTGTTTTCACTACTGAGCTGTTTGCATGAGCTCATGACAGCCCAAATACTCTCAGGCACAACAGAGCTTCTGACAAATGCCAGAGCTGCCAGGTGGCCACTATGGGTAAGAGTAATAAAATCCCATCATGACATTTTCGTTTTAATTACCACACACTACTTAAAGTATTGGTAAACCCAATCACTTAAATCTTATACAAGCCTTAAGGGCCCGTTCACACCGAAATCGGAAAGGAAAGCGAGAGTCAATGGATGGTCCATTGACTTGCAATTGTACCTTCTGAGTACCTTCAAATCTGTTGCATTGTGATCCGTTTTTCAACAGATGCTAAAGCAAGGGCAGCGAGGAAATGAATGGGTGTGAATGGGGCTAGTTCATGCCGGATCAGTTGTGTTACGGTGCACTGAAAAAAAGTAGTACATTTTTTTCAGCGCAATGTAACGTAACGCAAGATATCGGAGCGATGTGAACTAGCCCCATTCACAACCATTTTTCAGTGTCCTTCCGTTACCATGCGTTGAAAAATGGATTGCAACGCAATGGAACGCAAAACAACAGAACTGGTGTAAATGAGCTGTAAAAGAAAGTGCACTTATCATTTAAGCCAGGGGTAGCCAAACTCCGGCCCTCCAGCTGTGGTGAAACTACAAATCCCATGATGCATCTCTCTGCGGGAGTCATGCCTGTGGCTATGATACTATAATCCCCTTCCATATCGTTAGCATTTCATGGCCCCCAGACCTTCCCGGCAGGCACCAGTGTTATTAAGTGGCAAGGTATTCACCTACAGTGTTCAATGAACCTACGGACACATGCACATGCGACTGATTACTAGCACTACCGGGAAGCCTAACATTGTAACCCGCACCCATCTCTGAGATCCGATATGAAACTGTGTTATTGTTTTGTACATTGGAATTCTGTGCAGATACCATGCTTTATCGTGTAACCCTGTCACTTTTTATATACAATAAAAATGTATTTGACAAAAAAAATACATGTTTTGATGCAAAAAACTTTTTGATGCATGTTAACGCCCATATTAATGCAGTGCACCTTGACAGCAAGGTGTAGATGGGCCTTAATCTTTTTAAATCTTCAGCTTTCTTTCAAATAATACCTGGTGAGCCTGTCATGAAGATACCATGTTCAGGAACTTCTTGTTATGGAGTGACAATTTTCTGTCCCTGTCTCCCAGTTATGCTCCTGCATTGTTAATCTGTCACCTGGGCTTTTGATGGAGACTACCAGTGGTAATTTCAACACACATTATGCCAGTATGTTTCACTGCAGTTACCATTAGGAAGCCAAGCTCGAGAAGTGCTAAGAAGCCATTGCTGGCATGCTTTCATGTAGACAGGAAGTGGCTGCAAAGAGTCTGCACCACTGAGATGCAACAAAAGATATAAAAATTAACTAAAAATAAGTATCTTCCATTCCTTATACTTTCCCAAGAAATTATGCACACTTGGTAAATTTATGAAGTTTTGTATGTGCGTTATTGTGTACGTTGTTTTTACATGTGTCCATGTGTGTTTGTCACTGTGCATTATAGACAGTTGGAAAATATATGTGTGTAAGCATGTGTCAGATTCAAGAAAATGCTATTTGCTCTAAACTGTTTATTGCATTTTATAATAGAGGATCAAGTTGTTTATGCTGCATAAACTGGGACCACAGCTGAAATAGGTTCCAGGCAGAACAACAGAACATAAACATGTAGTAGTTTCAGTGTATATATAATATAATGTATCACATAATAGAAACATCCAACGCTAAAACAAGTGGTTTGTATACATGTAAATATCCTGTAATTTCACAAAGTGCCTGAGAAAATATATGATGAAAAGGGGTTTTAAGATATAGACCATTTAATTTTTTTTCACCTTGCCAAAGTCTAAATAATATGACAAAACCTTTATTTACATACCTCTTAGATAGGAAACGGTACAAAACTAAAAAAAAGTCTAAGCGTTTCAACATGAGGCATTGCTTGCAGAAGTAAAATGACCCCTTTGTTGGATGTATGCTGTCATAGGAAAAGACTGCTATGTGTACATTTAGATAGGAATGGATTCATGCATAAAAGTATATATTTGTTTTATTTTATTAAACCACGCTATCATTATTAAAGGTCAGAATCCTGAGAAGGGCAGATCAAGATTTTTTGGTGCAGGTAAATTACAGTGTGGGATAGTTAGCTTTGGAACAGAAGGTATCAGCGCATTAGTTAATTTGAGTTTATGTACTTTATTTTAGCTCAATTCATTTTATTTTGTTAGGATTTAGTTATAGTTTGACTAAGGCTTCAGGAATAAGGAGTTGTATTAACAGTAAAAGTTAAGGGCACATATTTTCAGTGTAAGAATAGGGGTAGTTTAAGGTTTAAGTAAGTGTTAGCATGATTAAGCACTAAGGATAGGTGATAGATCTAGCGGCCGAAGCCATAACCACCTCTCGAATTGTACCTTCCTGCTAGAGAAACAAATTCTACTTATTCCTCTTGCATATGGAAATAGGAAATGATACTCAGATCAAGGTCAGTCAAGGACTGTGTATAATTTAGGCTCAGTCCACCAACCAGCTGCACATAAGTAAATGTACTAGTTGCTAGTTGAAAGGCACTGTAACCTACAAAGAAAGTGATTTTCCAAATCAAAGTGAAATTAATTTGTGTCCCCTACTGTGTTAGGGGAATTAAAATGATTATATTCTTATAGATAAAACAATTTTTTTCTTAGTTTTTGTCCAAAGATCATTTGTTCATTCATTCATTCATTTGCTTTCACCAATGAAGGAAAATTATAATCTTTTTCTACAAGCTTCATGAATAACCTCTATTTCACCTAGCAATATACTTATTCATTTTATGACAGAGAGTGAACCTAGGTTTCTAAAACCTACTTTATATTTAAAGCTAATATATTACTGTTGGGGCATGGGGGACTAAACAATCTAAGACGCAGTCAGGATCACTTTTGAAGTGGCAATTGATGGGAGATGACACTGATCCACTTCATTTTTCTGCTTAAATTCTCCAAATAATGGCAGGGCTATTCACAAAAGGGTGAAGAGTTTGGAGAATACAGAAGAAATTAACAATCTAGGACAACATAGCTGAACTGGGTAGTGAGCCGAATTGGAGAATTTTTCCACATCAGCTATGTTTTCCTAGATTGTACACTTCTCCTGCCTTCTCCACACTCTTCATCCTTTTGTGAATAACCCTGTGGTAATTGGCAGTTGATAGTGACATATACATGGTTGTCATAAGATTCTAGTTTGGCTGCAAGAGGTTCCGTGTCAGAATAAAAAAAAAAAGAAAAAGCAGTGTTTCTCTCCTGGGCGGCCGGGTGCGGGAGACTCCCGGAGCGCCCGGGAGATTTTGCTGTCTGGAGATCAGTGTCCATGGTTAACTGGTAACCAGGGAAGCTGATCTCTCTGCACGTGGCCGGAGCCAGCGGTAAGATCACGGCTGGCTCCGCCCAGCTGTCATAAGCAGGCTGTCGGCCGGCCAGCTTCGGCTTGCAGCATGGCTCAGCCGAGCCGAGGGATATGCCTTCGGCTCGACTGAGCCACTCGGCTAAGTTCGGGAGCTGTACGGGCTATTGTGAATAGTCCGTACAGCAGCCCTTCGGTTCTACTGAACCGAAGGGGTCCTGGGGCCGAAGCTAGCCGAAGGATCGGCCGAAGCTACGGCTAGATCCTTTGGCTGCTTCGTGAATAGACCCCCAGTGTTGCACCAACAGGAGTTAGTAATAACGTGGCC
>NW_017307623.1:79742-110537 GCF_000935625.1 Nanorana parkeri
CCCCCGCAGATTAAGAATATAATGCTCACTCTCCTCAGAGGATGCTGAAGCAGAGGGTATTACATACTTTAGTCCTACGTCTCACTTTTTCGGTTTGCCAGTTCTGGTTGAGAGTACCGGTCCTGCAAAACCTCACTTCTTGCTGATCTGTGACCAGTCTTGTCCTTGTCCCTTTTGTGGATGTTATCAAATGTAATGCAGGACTAGTGGCCACACCTGTGATGATGTATAAGACTATTCACCTTCCCGGCACTGAAGAGAAGAGAATCAGAGTGCCAGTTGTTATAGAGGCACAGGATAAGGTAAGTAATACTTTCTGTTAAATCACCTTATAGAAAAATTAGCATTATATTATTTATTACTTTGAGGGGATATACAGTATTTAGTTATCTGAGCAGTGCCTGGAGTTCTGCTTTAAATATGATAAATACTGGTTCAAGGTATGGCAGGAGAAAGTTGTACTAATCCAAAATAAAGCAGTCACAACTCCCCTAGAAAACATCCACACTTTGTTAGGAAAAACGCCAATAAACATGCTAGTTGCTACAGTATAATGCCAATAAATTCCACCTCTTTCTAATTGAGTATACTTCAAAAAGAAAACTGGAAGTTAGAGATTACATATAATTGGTAAATGATTGCTAAAAAATACTTTTCAAATGGTCCCAGGACAACATGTAACTAAAATGCCCCTTAAGGGACAGGGCAATTCAAATGCACTGTAAACTATAATTTTCAGCTGTACTATCTCCATACACAGGTGCAGGTTTCAGCAGTTGGAAAGCCAAACTGTGAACTGCTGTGCTTTTGTTTTTTCTACCTCTAATTTAAAACAATGCAAACAATGCAATTGATACACTGTATAGTGTTCTTTATTTATTTATTGCCTATAAGATTAAAAAAATATATAATGATTCCAAATCTTTTTTCATTTGTTTTCAGGTAATTATGAAAATGGGAAGAGGGGGGTTAAATGTGATGCAAGTGTGGAAAAGTCATCACACTTGTATTCTTTTGAGAACTACGAGTCCCTCTACCATGGAAGCAGAGGGGAATTGTAGTCTCTCCATTCACAAGTTCTGTGAATGGATTATGCGGCTGTGCGGGCGAAGCACCCTGTGATTCTGGTAAGTGGGGGGTTGGTAATGTGACCTAAATATGGGTGTAATATGAAACCTGGTCAGAAAGTAAATTTAGCCTTAAATATGTAAAGCCTTAAGAAAGCCTGACTGCACTTTTCTTACAGTTATCCTTTTATTGACCCCCTCCCTCCAGCATCCCCCCTTCCCAGAGCATCATGCTTATATGTCCTCACTCCTTTAAGACCTTTATTTAATGTGATGAAAAACAGCATATGCATACATGTGATGTTATATACTTGTATGTGATAAAACCACCTGGCCAACATAAATATTCATGTTGTGGCTAGTTATAACATTAAATGGCTATAAATTGAACATATTTTCAACCAATGCAATAATTCTTTGAGCATTTTTTGCAATATGTGTGGGTGACAATCTACGACGTAATGCAAGTGTTTGACAAAAATGCTGCAATGGTCAAAATATTGACCCGCAAGCAGGCACAATTATACTACTTGAAAATAATATCTTTTATATCTTTTGTAACTAAAGTAGTAGCAATGAGCTAAATCTAACACATTTTCTTTATCCACAATTAGAGGAATTACAGGAATGCAAATTGGTGGTCACTCAAGTTCTTTTTTTAGATCAGTAAAGATGTAAAAATAGGCATCCAGAAAACACACACATTCGTTCTCTGGTATAAATTACTGTGCACTTTTATTGAATTACTCATTGTGTATTGTTATTCAGACCTGTACAAAGAACAACGTAATACAGCCACACTAAGGGTAATAATGCATTACACTGAAATATTTCACTTAACCATGAAGTACAAGTACAAATGTCTGATAAACACTACTAAACAAAGCAGTGGTTGTTTTTCATAAACTGTTTTGGCCTTAACAAGTAGATTTGTTTGTGTAATGGCACAAAGGTCTCACGGCTTTACTCCGTAGCAGTTATAACAATATGACCCATCAACACCTCTGACATTCTGTCCTCTCTCCGCAGGGGAGGAGAGATCAAAGCCCCAAACTAATGCTGCATTCCACAGTTCACTGCTCCAGCACATGACCCATGCTAGGTGGTACAGCATATTGGCAATAAATTCCAACATCAGGAATTTTTCTTTCTTATTGTGTGTACTTCAAGGGGTAACCTGGAAGTGAGTGATTATTTCTAATTGGTGAATGATTAATAAAGATACTGTAAATCTTTCTCAAATGGTAGCTAGATGACATCTATCTGAACTACCCCCTAAGGGACAAAGTAATTAATACGTGGTGTAAGCTATCATTTTCTACTTTCTGTTATAAGGTCTCAGCACACAGATGTAAAATTCATGAGCTGTAAAAGCCAAACAGTTGTGAATGAATGTGCTTTTTATTTAAACAAAAAACATGTAACAAACAAGATTCCACAGCACACCGCTAGCAGAAACAATTTGCAGATGCTAGGAGATTTGCTCTCTTCCATTGAATAGAAAAAAGGGTGGCACATTAAAGCAATCTTTTTCAAATCATAAATGACATTATATGTTGGACCCATAATCAGGATGTGCAGATAAAAAAAAGCACAATCTT
The DNA here is from genome assembly GCF_000935625.1 of Nanorana parkeri. Lineage (NCBI taxonomy): Eukaryota > Metazoa > Chordata > Amphibia > Anura > Dicroglossidae > Nanorana > Nanorana parkeri. Next base: position 82,411 of record NW_017307623.1, read on the forward strand.
TCATATCCAGACAAATACAATCCAATGCCTAAAAACACAGGAGAGAGATAATTACGCAAATTAAAGAACTAAAAACACAACTGGTATATGATGAACACATACAAAACAGCAGGTGCTATGGATGATACATTCTGTCTGCGATACCTGAAAATGCAAATACAGTAGATGCATATGGAATAAGCTAATACCTATTACATACAAAAATATGACTGCAACATATTAGCAATAGTACATTACAAATGCCATTCTACAAAATAAAAATCAGAATTGGGACAAGAGGGTATGGAGTTAGATTACAAACATTCAGCTATGAACTATAACCCATGCGTAAATAGTAAGGAGAGTAAAAATCCTAAAGATCTCACACTGAACAATTTTTGTACTCAGGCATTTGTCTTTTAAATTTTAAATGTTGTTACTTGTCTTTTAAATTGATATAATTGCCACAACAAAAAATCCTAGAAATAATTGATATCTTATAACTTTGATAAGACTGAAAAACTGCCTTGGTCATAAAACTATTAACCGCCATTGCCAACAGTATTTCTTTACATTTACTGTTTAATGCTGTTCTGCCATGGCCAATATCCATACAGATATGTCAGTGAGTAGATTAGTGATGTGTGCGGAGACTAAAGGGGTGAGCTGGGATGTAGAGAGATAGATTTGGGTGTCAAAAGCATGCAAATGATATTGGAAGCCATGGGAAGTAATCAACTGAACAAGGGACCCCTACAAAAAAGGAAGAGGGGAGGAGTTGACAGAGTTGTAGGTGACACTGAAGAAGTCCTTAGGTGGGAGGAGAACCAGGAATTAAACTTGGCCATGGAAGTAGAGTTTTTTAGGAGAAGTAGGTGATTAATAGTATCAAAGGCAGCAGAATAGTATGTGTACAGAGTAGCAGCCATTGGTTTTAACAGTTAGTAAATTGTTAGTGAGTTTTAGTAGGCCGCTTTCTGTGGAGTGTTTCAGGTGAAATTCATATTCTAAATCCATATTCAAGAAGGTTGTTATCCGTGAGGCAGCAGCTCAGATGTTTGTAGACTAGGCATTCTTGATGTTTGGAGGTAATTGGGAGCAAGGAAAAGGGTCTTAAGTTGATCAGACAGGATGTAAGTTAGAGAGCCTAGAATAAAACAAGATGGTGACCAGTTTAGTCAGTATGTTATGAAAAATATAATTTATTCACATTAGCCTCTTCTCCCAAAAGGACAAATATGAACACATTTTATTATATATAAAATGAAACTGGAGTTTGCAAGAAACAATTTCTATCCCTGTAAACAGACAGGACGGAGGGGAATATCATTACCACTAATTAGAGCAGGCACACTCAGTTAATATAAAAAATATAAACAAGCCAAGAGAAGTGCAGAAGGCAGCACGGAACATCGTCACCCAAAAAAAAATTTTTTTAAATGATGTAGTTTATTCAGAAAAATACATAACCAAATAGTCCACCTTTTCCTACATTCATTAAATAGACAATGTTGTCTTAAATGCAGCTACAATTTATCACTTACTAACATCATGAACAATGCTGTGAGCTAAATATGGCAAATAAAGTATGATATGGGATTTTATTGTGCAATCTGGATGGTAAGCAAGATGATGCAAAAAATACAAACATCTATGGCAAGAAAATGTGTCTCATATGTGTGCACTATTTCATGTATTGCACAGCAGAATAATCCCTTAAGATCATGGGATCAAATCCATGTATTAGGAGGGCAACTATAATCATAAAAGTTTTAAAATGCAAACTGCCATATGCAAACCAGATGATGTACAAGGTGCAGCCATCAATTGACCAACAGTATAGAGATCTGTAATTAGAGAATATAGTCTCAAAGTATGTGATATTCCAATTATTGTGCAGTGAAGTCTATCCCATGAGATCGCATAGTCAAATTCTTGAATTTATATCACATCTGTGTTCATTTTTACATGAGTCTTCAAGTGAAAACTGCCAGAGAGACACTGCAATGGCATACAATCAACAACAGGGTATGCAAAAAGGATCAGGCTTGGATCCACAGATATAGGTTCTATGTTGACTATGAGAATGTTGGCATTTTTTTATTTTTGGGGGGAGTCACTTATATGGAAAGGGCTTACCGGTTTTCAGCAGTAATCACAACCTATCCAGCTTCCTTCCTGGGTAGTTATTACTGCAAAGCCCTACCATGACAATCATTCAGTAGTGGAACACTGCACACCAGATGCCTGCAGGCGTTTACTCATTCAGCCAAATCACGTGGGCATTGAAAATGGTGTGCATTTGAACGTCAACATGTTTTGTTCTTTCTCTTTGTCTGTGTATAAGAGTGCATTACAATACCATCCCTTATATATGCTGTCAATACTGATTCCACACCCATTTTTATCTTGAAGTGGACAAGGGTAAGCAATTATGTAATTACTCCAATAATAAAATACATTGCTGTAAAGATGCTATGTGTGACATTAGTACATAATACTAAGTTTATAGCAAAAACTAAATTCGTTTTGGTGTCAACCGTTACAAAAATGTTTGTAGCTTTAATTCATTGTTGAATACCAAGGGAGTAAAGGTGTTCAGTGTATAGATCCAAAATGCCTCTTTTTTTTGTAATAACATTTTATCCATTTCACCCCATGTGACTGTAAATCCCTTGAAACTCAAACCCTGAACTGATAAGGGCCAGTTAACTGACCATTATGTTTTGGGTTTAGTAGAAGAACCATGTAAACATAGGGAGAACATGCAAACTTCCTATAGATAGTGACCATTTTGAAACTTGAAAGTGCTAATCACTACGCCATCATACTGACCTTTTCAAACTACACATATTATACAATATTTGATTATAAAAGTCCTTTAGGATCTTGTTTTAGTATTTTGTATAGTCTCCTTTCAGTCACATGAGACTCACAAGAAGATTTTAAAATGTTTATTTTATAGTATTTACAGCATCTAGATGCTAGACTACTGCATGATGAGGTGTCAACTGAGCAACCACATTTTCTATAATGATTCAAGTATGTTGACTTTCTGTCTGGCTGTAATGTTGACTTTTCTTTTAAACTTACCTACCTAAGTTTGCACAGTCCTGATCTGCACAGTGGCATAGTGCTTAGCACTTCTGCCTTGCAGTACTGGGAGTACCTTGTTCAAAACCTGGTCAGGACACTATCTGCAAGGAATTTGCATGTTCTCCCTGTGCTTGTTGGAAATACAACATCACATACTGTACTGATGTAATAATGTTCTGATATGTAATATGTTTTTGAGCTGTGCAGTGTAGTGCAATGTTACTCTCTATGTGCATCCTTATCTATGATACACTGGAAGCTGTTTTTTCTATCTATATGTTTTCCTCACAATGCTGTATTCAGATGTAATATTCTTCTAAGCAAGTAAAACTTAATTCAGCATTCCTCAAGATATCAGTGCTTCGTCTAAACAAAGAACCAACAGGTTATGGGCCCAGGCACTAAACAGAACACTGCAAGTCAACAAGAGCCTCATCCAAGCTACTGAAAAATGGCAAGCTGTTCAGATATGAAGTTTGCAAATCGCAAAGCTCAACAATACCAACTATGAGCTATGCAAGTTCAAGCTTGAGATACTGTTAAGCAAAGATGATTTGTGGCAAGTACTGAGTACAGACAGGCCCACTAAGGTACCCATGGAGGATTGGGACAAGAAGAACAGACAAGCAAAAGTAATTATAAGTCTGCTAGTGGAAGACGACCAGCTTATCCACATAAGAAAAGAGAATACAGCTAAAGGTATATAGACTGCATTACAAAAACTGCATGAGCGTTCATACCTAAACAGTAAACAATATCTGCTGTGCAAGCTATATAAATGAGGCTCGAAAAAGGACAGGAACTGCGTGAACATGTGAATGCCATGCTGGAAATCATAGAATAACTATTCCGCTTGTGATGGCTGAGTGGCATGCAGAGGAGCCGCGGTGAGGAGAGAGGTGAGAAGCTGTCATCCTGTCGGTTTCAGGATGACAGCATCTCTGTGTGTGGCCGAGCGGAGAATCGGTAAATATCTGGGATATTTACTGATCCTCTGTGTGCAGAGCAAACACTGGCGTGATTAGGTGATCACTACAATGTTTGTAAACAACTGGGAACACATAGTGCTATGTGTCCCCAGTTATGAATGAACAGGAAGAGTTCTACATCACTTCCTATTCATTCATGAGTTTCTCAATGGGGAGTAGCACTCACTACAAAGGCTTCTCCCCATTCAGAAACTGGTTGATAGTAAATATTTTACTATCATCAGTTTCTGAATGAATGGGAAGCCTCTGTACTGAGAGCTTTCCATTCATTTAGAACAGGGGCTGCAGAAAAAGAGATTGAGGACTCCGTGTCCTCAAATTCTTTTTCTATTTCAAAAAGGAAATGTCCCTGATATTTCCCCAAAGCCCCCCAACAGTAAAAAAGTAAAAAATATATATAAATTAAAAAAAAGAATAAATAATAAATAATAATAACAAATAAAAAAATAATATCTGAAGAAACAGGGTATAGTCCACCAGACCACCACACCAGACACCTCTGAACAAAATGGTGTAGCAGAATGGAAAAATCGCACTCTTATAGAAATGACCAGATGCATGCTGCCAGACGCCAACCTACCTAAGAGGTACTGGAGAGAAGAAGTCATGACTGCAACACACCTACAGAACAGACTACCTTCAAAATCCATTGAAAGCACCTCATTTGAAATGTGGCATGGATCGAAGCCTAGCCTAGGGCACATCAGAGTGTTTGGATGTAAAGCTTACACAGCTTTGGAAGCGATCCAAATTGGAGAACACAGCCATAGGTACTCTGATGGGCTATAGTGAACAAAGTAAGGGATATAAGAATCCTCCACCCAAAGACTGACAAAGTGACAATAAGCCGCAACATTTATTTTGATGACAACCCATCACCAGAAACAATTATCCCATCAAGTTGTGAAGTGAATTCACCGAGTGAACCAGCAAAGGAAACTAAGCAAAGTGAAGCCACACAGGAGTCAGAACAAGAGGTGGAACTCACAATGGATAAGTCAAGTTCAATGTTAAATTCTGCCTGAAATTAGAAGATACAGTCGGGCAACAAAGGGAATACCACCCTGCAACTGTCACATACTGTTAAGATACATAGCATACTCGAACCAACATTGTGGGAAGACATAGAAAAATTACCAAAATCGCTAAGCCAATCAATGGAGAAAGGCAGCAGAAGAAGAAATAAAATCACTCCAAGACAATAAAGCCTGGACACTCACGGAGCTTCCTGCTAATCTCAGAACTATAGGAAGCAAATTGACTTTTTAGGTTAAGCTTGATGCAGAAGGAAATATCCACAAATACAAGGCCAGATTAGTTGCCAAGGGATACTCCCAGAAATTTGGAGAAGACTACGATGAAACATTCACTCCCGTCGTAAAACACTCCACCATCAGAACACTTCTTAGCATCGCAGTCGGGAAGGGCATGCAAGTGAGACACACAGCGAATGTAATGTTTACAATCAGTTGGCTGATGTAGAAAGGAGAGAAAGAGCAGCAAATCTCAACCGTGGTGTAACATTTTAAACCTTGAAGAAGACGACAGATCAATTAAGTGAATATGTCCTCCTCCATGTGCATATATATTTACAAAGTGTGTATAGGAACAAGGCTGTTTAAATATTAACACCAACTGATGAAATTCATCAAGGTATTCTCTTCTGCAGGTTTTTCTGATAAAAATTAAAAATGTATTTCCTTCACAACATCTGACAAAGATTTCTCAACACATCTACTATCTATTTTTTTGTAATGGGTGGCAGACAAAGAAAAAGGCCATGCATTGCTCCTTGGCTAAGTACAAACCTGATCATATTAGCTTTTAGTAATGTTCTTAGTACCTTTCATCCAGGTGTTAATTATCAGACCTCCTGCTGTGACTCGGTCATTTCTGTTTTAGTGATGTTAAAAGTTCCTGGTTGAAAACAGTGAAGTTTTGCTTGTTATTGTGAGTGTTAGACACTATGACCCCTCACAGAAAGTGAGGTCTTTTGAAAAGGCTAGTTGCAGAGAATATTACCATCATTTCACACATTCCCAAGATGTATGCAATTATCCAAGGGAGTGGAACTGGGAACGTAAGGTCTTGAGGGCTTAGATAATGGCATCAAAAATTGCAACAATTACCCTTGTACTTTTCCCAAAGACATATTATTTAAAACCTATCAAGTCCTTTGCCAAATGAAAAAGCAGAGGAATGTCCACTTTCTGAAATTGCTATTAATGCCTGACCTAGAGATGAAGACAAGGTTAATTATAGGTTTTTAACTGAAGTATCATTCTGGCTTAATATTAGTTCCTGAGCCTTAAATATTGAAGCAAGACACATTTTTTCAGGAACAATTGTCTTTGAATGAAGAATGGCAGGACTGTGATCTTCTTGGCCCCATTCAAGTCCTGCTGTGTCATCTGTAGCAAGTATGTTGCCTAGGAAACTAGAAGCACGTGGCTTAAAGAAGATGGAACCGTGAAATCTGATGTCATAGACTAAGCAAAGGAAACAGTAGAGTCAATAAAACTTTCACATGTGATTTATCACAGCAGAAAGTCAATGCAAATGTGTTGTAGAATCTCTTTAAATGCAGGTTTATTTTACTGCAATGTACTAGCATTATCGTTGTTTTTGGTAGTAGTCATAATATTACCTCTGCAAGATTTTTACAGACTAACGATTGTAACTGTGGCCTCTGTCAAAGGACTAAAATTTAAATGCACAGTCCCTTGAATCACTATCTTTTTGTAAAAAAAAAAAGTTTCAAAAGGCATAGAGGCTACATGCTGACTTGTTCTAACTTCCATGAAAGGAATCACCTTCTTCAACTGGCTGCCTCCCCAGCTAAAGCCCTGCAGTTGTTGACTGCTCTCTTTTGATTGATTTTGAATGGAAGCTTGTGGAGATGCAGGCTGAAGTGTTCCCAGATTTTAAAGTGGCACCAAACTCAGGCGTTAAATCTTAAAAATACATTCAAGTAACTTAAACTATTAACAAAACTGTATCTTATTTGTGTATCACCCAGATGTAGATCCTCAAATCATCTCTGAATGCTGACACTGTCCTTCCTTCTGGAGGATGGCTACTTTTGTTCCCCATGGTTCCTGTGTGTGTTGTAAAGTAGCCACCTCTGGATGGACTACAATCTCACGTTTAGTTTATTAATTGGTATTGAAATTATAGTATACAGGTGAAACTCGAAAAATTAGAATATCGTGCAAAAGTTCATTTATTTCACTAATACAACTTAAAAGGTGAAACTAATATATGAGATATACTCATTACATGCAAAGCAAGATAGTTCAAGCCGTGATTTGTCATAATTGTGATGATTATGGCTTACAGCTCATGAAAACCCAGATCCACTGTCTCAGAAAATTTTTGGCAGTGTGGGCAGGTGCCAAGTCCTGCTGGAAAATGAAGTCAGCATCCCCATATAGCTCATCTGCGGAAGAAAGCATGAAGTGCTCCAAAATCTCCTGGTAGACGGCTAAGTTGCATTAGTGAAATAAATGAACTTTTGCACGATATTCTCATTTTTTGAGTTTCACCTGTATCATGGGAGCAGTGGCTACTTTAAAACACACACAGGGATCATGGGAAACAAAAGTAGCCACCCTCCAGAAGGAAGGACAGTGTCAGCACCAATTCACAGATGATTTGAGGATCTGCAGCCGAGTGATAAACAAATAAGATACATTTTATTAATAGTTCGGGTACGTGCATTAATTTTTAAGATTTCATTTCTGAGTTTAGTGTCCCTTTAAGTGCCACCTTCTGTCCCATAACAGTGTATGCACAGCACCGGACCATAAAACAAGAAGCTACTGTTCCAAAAACATACATGAAAAGTCTGTTTTTCCTGTAACTGATTATGTAAACCCTAGGGACAGGAAATGGGTAGACTCCAGGTGGATAAAGAAAATAACCCTGTTTTGTATATATTAGAAAACAATGAAATTATATGTATTTTAGCACAGAACTAGTATATGTACCTGCATAATCTTGACATTAACCTCTTGTAATGCTCTTCACAGCAACATTTGGATAGTGAGGGAAAAGTCATCAGTTTGAGCCAGTCAGGATTTTATTGCTTTACATGCTTGCAGAACAAGAGGTTACATAGATGACCTTATTAGTTCTGCTTCCACTTCATTGTCTAATAACAGGCTGGACTAGGCTGCATTGCTTAATATTAAGAGTCGTTTTCAGAAAAGTCCACAGTCTGTCTATGCTGTCTAGAAGGGATGCCTGGATCACAAGATTGACTGAAAAGAATTACAAATGATCAGGAGAAACAGTTCACATTTACGGTATACATTTTAACTATTTAGTTGTTTGCCTACAGTTCAGTTTAAAGAGATCTTGTCATCACAAAAATAAAGCAATGCAAAGCTCTGATAGTGCAGCCACCTGTTGTCCCATTACCATGATAGGAAGGCTCAAGTTTCAGATTCATCTGCAAAAACAAGTAATTAGAGCCAGATATACGTACAGTATATGCCTGCACTTTATACCTACATCTATTTTAGTTTATGTAAAGCCAAAGCTTTTTTTTTTTTTCTTACTTTTGGATAGAGTGGGAAATGGTTATAACTTCTGTCATTTTTTTTCTCTTTTAGGGCCTCATTGGTGAGATTTTCGCAAGGTAAGTGAAGTCCTCTCATGGGCAGTAGTCCCCATAACAGTGTTCCTTGTGAAAGATTTGCCCTCTATACCTGTTCAAGTGCCAAGTCAAAATGTGAGATTTTCTCTCATTATCAGTCCCAATGACAGAGATCACCAAAAATAAAAGCAAACAGGGCTTCAGATACACATAAACACAGCTCTTTAAAGTACAATTATTCCTTTAATACAGGCTGCCTTTTAAGTCTGGGAGTGCACCTGGTTACATAATCACCTTCCTCTAAATTTCAAAGAGCTTTACTGTGCTGCCCTGCACACAGGTTTTCCTCAGAAAACGGCCATGCCAGGTTCCCTTGTTAGTGAGTATGCGTGTCACAGCCCCAATAATTTCCATCGGAGAGCTGTGCTCCACTGTACTATTAGTGGCCACCATGAGTAGGGCTCTCCCATAGCAATGAATGATGCCATGGCATGCATGCACACTAGGAAGAGGACCCGGGATTGACATTTGCAGAGAAAAAGCTGTGCAGCACTAGATACACAGTGAAGATCGCTGGAACCGGGAGGAAGTTAAGTATGTAATTATGTAGGTTGCACTCAGGAGGGTAGGGGGATTCAATAAAGCTCCATTCACACCTAGGCATTTTTTTCGCTCAAAGACAAGGAATCCCATTCATTTCTGTGGCCCCTGTTCACACCAGAGTGTTTTGTTGCAAGCAGAAAAACGACCGGTCGCTAGAAAAAGTACATGAGCTACTTTTTGGCAGATTACAGCGCTTTTTTGGAACAACATCAATGGAAAACATCATGCAACAAAATGCTCAGATGTGAACAGGGGCTATAGAAATGAATGGGATTTCTTGTCTTGAGCGTTTTGTTGCAATTACTTTTGAGCGATAAAATGCCTGGGCGTAAATGGGGACTTAAGAACAAATTGTACTAAAGGCACATTTGTCCTTTAAACTCTTTAAATAATTTGAAAGGACTGCAGAGAAATATTAGAAGTTCAGGTACTGATTTTGTTTCCAATTCTTATTTTTTAGCTGCTGACTTTCGCATCTCCAAATGTAAGCAATTCAAGTAATTTGCTAATTTGTAATAATTGTTATTGCTGACAACCAACATGTACACGTTTACATTGCATATAATTGTAATGCATACAGACAATAAAGGGAGTAAGCAGCACCCATGCAGCTAGCCTTGCCTTATTACCTTGATTTGTATACCATACACAATATTATTCAGATTTGGCTTTGTGTGATGTCTTTTTTTATGCTGTTATTGTTTTTAAGCAGCAAATTCGGTAAACAGCTTGTGCAAGACTGAGGAGGAGTGTTAGTGCACCTGCTTCCATTGTTTTCAATAACATCTTTTAGTTACCTTATAGGGATTCTGGAGCCCAGAGAATTAAATACATCTGCATGAATTATACTCTATGAAAAGCTCTCCTGCAATTTCAAGTTCCGGGGAAACATAAATAATAACAAGAAATGGAAGAAAAAAGCATCCATTATCATGTATAATGACAGATCTTTGAAAGTGCATAAAACCATTTTAAAAAAATGAATAAAATGATGTGCCAAAAAAAAGTTGTCTAACTATTGTATACAGCCCAATGCAACATTTGTAGCTTTTAAAAAAGAGATACACTACTGCTAGGATAGGTGTGACAGATTTTTAACCAATGCCAGACGTTTATTTCAACTTGACCTCCAGGCAAACACCTAAATACACAGATGAAATATACATATGAGAGCAGTTTTACCTGCCAAAATTATTTGTAGTTCTGTCCACATGCTTCTTGCACTGCAGCCCACCAGCGAGGCTCCTGGTAAATCTTCTCCCTCCTCCTGTCTGAAGTCTGCTAAACAGCGACTGCTAGAGATTGATATCCACATAAGGTACTTAACCAGGTGCTCAGGTATGCTCAAATGACAAGGTATATACTTAAGGATGTAATAATAATTTGTGGTTACATGCATTGCCATTTATTCTGAATGGCTCCCAAGTGCAGTGCAGTGCACTTTCCTGGTGCATGTAAGATGTTGGGAGTAGATGCTGGGCAAGAGCATAATATAATAATAACAACATCATCATCAGTGACCACCCAATCGCTGAAAAAATGAGACACCAGACCAAAAAAGTATGCCAGGGGAAGATGGCAGCCATGGAGAGATTAAGGAAAACGTTTACCTAGTACTGCTGGAGAAAGCCAAACTAGGGGTAAGTCTGCTCTAATGTGCAAGTATGCACAGCGTCTGCAAACATTACAGATAATCCTCCGGGACCTGTTGTGGCTTTAGTACAGCTTTAAAGGAGAATTATGGAGAGAGCGAAATACATTCATCCCCATAATTAGAGCCGATGTGTGACACTGAAGCTGTCACACGTCGGCTCTATAGATCGAGAACTGATCGATCCCATACTGCAAAAAAGTTGGACCATAGTTCTCTTTTAATGCAAATGAACATACAAAAATATGTGCATTAATGCATACATAGGTGTGAGTGAGCCCAAAATAATCATTTGTGTGGGTTTCCTTAAAGCATGCCATCCTCATCATACCAAAGATGTTCCTTCTAAAAGGAAAATTTACTCTTGGTATTTTCCTATCATGAGACCCCAGGGGAGATATAAGACAAGTCATTTGTACAGCAAAATCTGACCCTTGCTATTGAAACCTGGTATTCTGGCCTGACAACTCAGACATAGCAGGACTTTGTAAGCGCTGTTATATATCTCTGCCCAGTACTAGTCCAGAATTCAAATGTAATGAGCTGAATTGTGCTGCTTCCAAGGTAGGGAACACCTAGGGAGGACTAGTCTACATTTAGATGTCAGATGCATCAGTCTAGTTTCTTAACTAAGTCTGGTATATCACTAAAGAATACCAGTAATGACAGGGCTTTAAAGGTATCTTAATCTGCAGTTTTACATTTTATATGGGGGTTGAAAGTTCAAATCTGGGTTGATAGGAGTTTCCTGTATTAGATACATGTGCAGGATACTCCAAGGTAGATATTTAATTAGATTGGTTTCCTGTGCAGTCATAAGCCCTTTGGGTGTCCCACCGAGGTCTAATGTTTTCACTGTACTTTCTCAGGATGTACAAATATTTGTACTGTTTGCTTTCTAAAATAAACCCATGTGGCCTATTGAAAATAAAGCCCCTGTATCCATGTTAGTCTAGCTGAGTGTCCTTATGAACTGTCTAATATCAAGCTTTCAAATGTTTCCGGATTGCATTTTGAGGTACACTGTTTGCAGAATGTGCACATTCCAAGTTATTAGCAGTAATGGGGTCCTGAGCTCATAACCAACAATGATGCTAACTGTATGTTTTTGTCATGTATTTGGTTAGGTGTTTCACTTTCCTGCTATTATCTTAAACCATAATCATAGGTATAAGCATTAAAGTAAACACAAAAATGTCATATAATGCAGCTGAACCGTACTTAGATGTGGTGGCTGCATTAGTTTTCTATCTTATAGGCTTTTTTCCCCTATATTTGTACCTGGTTATCCTGCCTGTAACACACTTTCTTAAATAGGCTGACAACGCTCACTCCCTATACTATATCTATGAAGGAGCAGCATAGTCAACATCAGACAAGGTTACAAAACCTCCCCCCCCTCCCCTCTTCTACATTGCATAGATGGGAAGTGCTCTGCAGTCCACAGAATAGCTGATAAGAGTGCAACACAGGCAGAGAGGAAGGATCTTGCAGTGCACCAGATGTCTGCAGCATCAACAGGTATTTTTTTGCAGTTATTGAACAGATATAATAAAATACTTTCAATGGTTTATTTAAGAGATCAAAAGAGAGCAAAGATGAGAAGTTTCTTTCTAGGGTTTACTTACACTTTAAAGACAAACTCCAGGAATTATTTTTTCATTAACCCTTGCAGTGGGGCTACCCCACACTGCAAAGATTAAGTGTTCGTTTGTGTCTAGGTGGTAAAATAACAAAATATTACTCACCCAAAGCTCTGAGCAGGCCAGCCTGTCTCCTCCTCTGCAGCAGCATTGGAATCTTCTTCAGCATCCTTGGGTCTACACACTGTGTATAGACGTGATGATTTATGGGAACTTAGACCACCGCAGAGGAGGGAGAGAGATGTAGGAAGGACCGATCTAATTAGTAGCCAGCTCAGAGCTTCGAGTGAACCTGTCTTTTTTTTTCTTGAACCGAGACACAAATGAGTACTTAACCCTTACAGTGTAGAGGTAGCCCAACTGCAAGGGTTAATAAAAACGTTTACTGAAGTTCTTCTTTAAAGTGTCATTAAACCTAGAAAGAAAAAACCACTAGCGCCAACTATCCATTGACCTTGGGGGGATAAACGCAACTGATTCTCACAAAATGGCAGCACCTTGACAGTCAGAGGAACTGGAAATCTAGCAAAGAACAAACAAATAAAGAGCACCTCCCTAGTGTAGAAGTCCTTATTGATCAAAAATAACCAATGAGGACTGTCCTCACAAACATCCAATAGTAGATAGCCTGTAATGACAGAGATCACAGTAGCAGTATGGGGATAGACGAACAGCTTTGGCATAACACATGCAGGCAGGAAGCTTCATCCATCTAACTACATAACAGTCCTCCATTTAATGGATTTCTGGGGCCACACCCCCTCTATCTAAGTGCTAGAAATCTTAGAAACCCTCCCATGAGCAGTGGCCCATGTCAGGTCCCATGTGCCTAAGGGCCAATAGAAAGAGAATGTAAAATCTAAAATCATGTGACTTCTCACCGGGCCAGCTATAGACTTATGAGAAGCCAATGGGCGGCTGGAGAAAAAATAAATATTCTAAAAAACGTACACAACCACTCACTTCCCAAACGTTCTCTAGAAACACATAATCCCAGCCCATATCAATAAAGACTTCGGCACTAGGGAGGTGCTCTTTGTTTGCTTGTTCTTTGTCATCAAACCCATTAACGCTATTCTGTACATTTCAGCTGAGAAGATCACAATAAAAATCAATAGTTTCTAGATTGCATTGCAATTTTTAACATAAGTACCTTTTCTGCTGCTATTTCCCGCAGTCATGTGACAAAATCTATTTGCTCTGCGCCAAAAAGAGATTGGTGGGAAGAGCAGGCATGGATCCTGTGATGCAGCCTGCAGAGGTCACTGCAGGAAGTTTATTTATTTTTTTCCTGTGGCCACACAGTTCCAATTGGCTCTGTTCCAGTCACCCCGCAATTGATATTATCACATGGGGTAACTAGGAGGGCAGAGGGAGCTGGCGTCACTTATACAGCTGAAGCCTCCCTGCAAATGACAAAAAGGGTTACATGGGATGGCTTCAGCAGGAGAAATTAGGAAATTAACAGTTCCCCAACAGACAGAAGGCTGAGCATGCGCACTAAGAGTGGCAACGCAGCAGCTAGAGGATTGGGCTGGGACTGTGTTGCTACTGACAATAGGACAATGTATTGAAATGGCAGAATCAACCAGGTATTTACACAAAATTTACAAATACATGATAGAAAGCTTCTGCACACATGTATAGTACAGCATTTTAAAGATATGTACCCAAACATATTTTTTGGGTTTAATAACAATTTAACTGGCTTCCACCCACAATGCAACCAGCAAGCTGCTCTAGTAGATAATAATCTTTAGGAACTGGGGCAAATGCCAGTTCTTCACAGTTCTTGCTAAAACACTACGGATAATTATGGCAATATGTGAATTCATAAATATACATTTTCTGTTTGAATTCATTAGTTTTGGGAACAATAAAATTGGGAGAGGAGATGTGAAATATTCTTACTGTTTTACCTGCCAATAGATCTGTAATTTTGTCCAGCAATTCTTATGAAACACTCCTCTGCTAGTCAGCAAGGTTATTCTGCTACTTCCTGCTTTAGAATTAGTGCTTCCCTGGTCACCTTCCTGCATACAGTACAGAGATAATGATGTTGATTTATTGTCCAATAGTTTGGCTGGAGGCAGACAGTGACATAGGAAGCTGAACTGCTGGAACTGGAGGAATAGTTGTTTTTTTTAATTAGAAACGATATATGCCCCTTATCTAGCGGTGCAGTGTAAAGTATATAAATTGCAAGACTAACTGTACAGTTACAAATCCATTGACAGGTAAAACAGTTACATTGTAACCCAAAAACAAAAACGTATTGTATTGCAGCTCACTAGTAGGGATGAGCCGAACACCCCCGTGCTCGGTTTGTATTCGAACATTTGAATGGCCGAAATGTTCGAATACGAACTTGAACTCGAACTCAATGCAAGTGTATGGGGGTTGAATGTTCAACCCCCAGACAGCTGCCGGTACATGTAGGAAAACTGTGGCTGCAGCAGCCTGTGTCCCTTCAAATCCCCGCTGCTCTCCGAGCCTGTGTTGGCGGAGGCAGCGGAGACACAGACCGCTGCATGCCTTCGCTGCCTCCCTTACCTCCGCTGCTGTCCCTGTCTCCGGTCCCCTGGTCCGTCCGCTGCTGTCCCGGCCTCCGGTCCCCTGGTCCGTCGGCTGCGTCTTCGATCCGGTCCGGCCGTGGATCCTCTGCCCCGCCCCCCTGCCTCCTCTTCATTGCAGGCTGGGAGCCATACCCAGCCTGCTATTGGATATTGTAAAATGCAATAGCCAATAGCAAGCTGGCTATTGCACCTGCCCACTTGCCTGCTGTCTAACAGCATGGGAGGACCTGATAGAGAACTTTCTCCTTCAGGCCCCCTCCTCCGCTGAGCCCTGATTGCTGTGGTCAGGTGCAAATTTTTAACAAATCAGATATATTTTAGCTTGAAACAAGAAAATGAATGCAGCCACCAGATCTAAGGACTGGTAAGCTGCAATATCTAAAACATTTGTGGGGGTTTAGATTATACTTAAGCATGCCAATCCTCATTCTTATTAGCGCATTGGGAGGGCCTTAGCAGTCAATGGCAACACATCAAAACGCATATATCAGCTTTCTCATCTAACATGGATTGTATTTTTGTACATTCTAGGGAGGGTGGGATAATACTTTATTGATGCTCGTTACATTTATGGCTTAATTTGATTTTAAAAGAATAACATTTGTGGAAGGAGTCTAGGACAACTGAAACTCAGATGAAAAGACATCAACTGTATCAGTCCTACTGTTGTACATGCCTGTTCTTGCCGTGCCTCTGTTACCAAATGAAACACCTTTGCTTTCAAGAGCTGCTAAGCTTGCTGCTGTTGCAAGGAAGCGTAAGAAGCAAAAATATTTTTTTTTGCTGGAAAACATTCATCCCTCTGCTAGCTATTAATGCATCTCCTCTAGTATGGAACTACAACATATCTGCAATTATACAAGGTATTACATTTCCTAATGTAACTCTGCTTACTGCAAACATAAAATATTGCTCTCCTCTGCCCCATTATACTATTGTGACAATTAACACTTAACCTACGCTGGACATTAGAGTTTCCAATATCATAATTCATCTCCTGCTGGCATGATGTCAACACAAACTAATTAGAAGTTTGGCACAAAAAATTAATAAACAAGGTTGCTAGAAAGTATAAAGTGTAGGCAAATTAAATTCCGCACATACCTGCAGCAGCTTACATTGCCCTGTTCTATGCATGCAAGCCAGGTCACTCTGAACAGGCAAAGATCCAACACTACTGGGGAAGGGTCAGAGCTTGGCTACCACCGCCCCACATATTTTTTTAATTGAGAGAGTTATTTTAAAAAATTGTATTTGATCTCCAAAACGATGACTTTGCCTAGGCAGAGATGATGTCATCAGTCTTCTGCAGGGAGGAGAAAGAATTTCCTCAGTCTCCTCTCCCCCAGTAATAAGACTACTCCTATATAAAGCTGACCATACTCTGCTCAAACTTTGGCCGAGTCTTGCTTACTTGGTCAAAGTTTAACCAGTGTGTGTCCCCGTTGGTACCGCTCAATTCAACAAAAGTTTATTTTTTTCATGGAAAAAGCATGTGCACAAAATGAAAAAGGAAATGGCTCCAGCAGCAAAAGGATTTAAAGAAAGCATGTACTGGGAAACTATGGAAGTTGCCATTGCTCAACTCTGCTTTTGAAAATGTTAGTTACCTGCCAATTGATTTGTAATTCTCTTGCAATCCATCCTTCATCGGGTTTGAGACCTCCCATGCACTTCTGCTGTACAGGGGGTTACAGAAGGCTGATATCCAGACAGTTTTAGGTGCCAGATTAAAGCTGAACTCTTGACTGGTGAAATAGTTACCCTTGCAGTGGGACCCACTGCAAAGGGTAAGTCCAAACTCATCTTCATCTTACTTGCTCCAGATTAGTGTTGCCCCAGAGGATGCACCTTTAAAAACAAGTAAGCAATTATAGTTGCCTTGTGTCTTTTATTTACAGGTTCCATTTAGCAGGCAACTCCATTATACATAATGATGGACCAGGGGAAGGTCAGGCTGTAAATTACACATTTCTTTGCCTCTTTCTCTGCCACTCTGATCTTAAAAATAATCACACATGAACAGATATGCTGGTATTAGAACTTGTTTTCCTTGCGTGGTCAAGTAGGCTTTAATATGGTTGTTGTCTAGTGGAGAGAAATGAGACTGAGGCAATTGGAACCAGAGAGCTCATAGATTAGGACTTCAAGGTGTAACTTCACTTTTGCTGAGAAAAGGCAATCTTCTCTGGGTGATCTATATACGTTGCAAGGATTTTAACAAACTTTGTTCAAGAGTCCTACCTGTTTCTGTTCTGAAAAAAAGCTTTTCGTTTCACCATGTCATTTCCAGACTGATTTCTGAATGGGAGTGTCTGGTTTATTACAACCACTAGATGAAATCTCAATGTTCTGATGAGGTAAGTTGCTGTGTCAGCATCCCTTTAGAAATAATTAAACCTTTAGGGAGTATCCCACCATATTTTTAATACTAGGGATACACCAATACCGTCTTTTGGTATCGAGTACGAGCACAGATATTTATATTTTGTTACTCGCCTATACCGAATACCGATACCGGTACTTCCATAGCATGGCGCCGGCTTTCCAGGCAATCAGGAAGCAAGACAGCGTGTCATTAACCTGTTTGGCTGGCTCAATGCTGATTGGCCTAGAATCCGGCTTCCCATTACCTGCGGCTCGGCTTCCTGATTGGCCAGGAAGCCGTCTCCATGCTGTTTTGGCCGGCTCCATGCTGAGTGGCTGGGAAATCTCCCTCTGACCGGATGTTCCAGTATCGGGATAAGCATCGGAGCATTTGGGCAAGTACGAGTACTCGGTATCGGCACCAACACCAATACTTGTATAGGTATAAGTGCATCCCTATCTAACACAAGGGATGCTTATAATTTCATTTGCATCTTTGTGAAGAAGTCTGAGAAAATCAATGAGCCAATCACAGAAGCAGGAAATTAAATTTCTGGACCATTCTATATACCAACGGTGTACAGAATGCCTCCAATATTACATATAGTCTTTTGACAGTTTTAGAAAATTACAGCAACTGCAGATTGAAATGGAAAGGTATTGGTAATAACATTAAATTACAAAATGTCTTATGTAGTAATTTTGGTATTTAAATTTTTTATTAACAAAAGTGGGTTTTTTCTTTAACCACTTCAGGACCATAGGATGCACCTGTATGTCCTGGTCATGCAGTGGTTTTACCAAGACCAGGGCAGCTGCAGCCATGATCTTGGTGTAATTTTTTTAGAGCAGACGTAGGGCTTTTCGAGTACAAGTGTTCTGGGTGGCTGCAGAGGAGTTATTTTACAGTTTATAGGGGTCTATTCACGAAGCTGCCGAGGGCAGCCGAGTGAATGACCGATCTGAAGTGAAGTGAGCCGAACACTGTTCGGCTATTCACTTCAGGCAGGCTCAGCTCAGCCGAGCCGATTCATATGCGTCCGGCTGCATATGCGTCCGGCCGCTCGGCCATGATCGGGAGCTGTACGGGCTATTGTGAATAGTGAACCGAAGGGGTCCTGGGGCCGAATCTAGCCGAAGGATCGGCCGGAGCTACGGCCAGATCCTTCGGCAGCTTCGTGAATAGACCCCATAGTGTTTTCTGGATAGCATTAGCAGCTCAGTGGATCTATAGTCAAAAACGAAAAATAAATATGTATTTTCATATTGAACTTCTATCCCACTACTAATAACTATATCAAGCGAGAAGTTTATAAAGTAGTATGCAAACAAACCGCACTATCCAGAGAATTCCAATACTTCAGACTTTATTGAAATTCACAGCAAATCCAGTATAACAGTAAATAAAAGTGAATAAAGCAACAAATACCAGCACCGCACACCCCCAACCAGCTACAACCAAGGTGGAGACGCACCTATTAGACCAGCACCTGAGGAGTCCTGATGGTGGCTAAGGAATTGGAGCGGTGAGATTTCCTTTGGCTCTAGAGAAGTTTTTAAACTTACTTATTAAAGATGCCCAAAGGATGTACTTTCTTAATACACTGACACAATTTCACTCAGCCCTGTAAATATGCACTTCCTTGTGCAACAACTTTCACAGAGCCTGCCATCTGAACTATACAACTCAATGTCTGTAACATTATCATTGCTTGCTGGAAGCAATGCATTGCAGGCTATGTAGTTATGAGAACTTGAGATTGCATCATATCAGCAGCAGGGAAAGAGATGCAAAGCACACTGGGAATTCAAGAATTTGTTGAAAGTGATGGGCAGGTAGAATGCAGCACTCATTACATGAAAGGGATTTTTCCAAGTAAGCTTTGATTGCATTATGAAAAACCCTATTACAATGGTGATACTATACTAGGAAAGTATATGCTGTGACTTTAGAACTCCATAACTTTCACTTGTAATGTAGAATTCCAGCTAAAAAAGCTCAGATAAATATGTAAAGTGAAACATCTATTTACACCATCTACTTTTTATGTGTGAATGCATTGTGGAAAGAAGAATAAATAATGTTCTGTAAATATTTCAGCCTTTAACAAGAAATGAAGCCTGTCTCAGACAACATCCTGCTTCTGTGGACTAGAGAAAACATAGCAGAACTTGATTCAACACTGAATGCTCTTCCATCCACTTCCTTGGATAACAGGAAATTGATTTCACCTGCTGTGAAGGGATTTGTAAGATTCATCTTCTAGCACTGATGGAGGTATTGTTGCAGCTCACGATAACAAAGACATTTGCATATGACTTTATATTACTAGTCATTTCTATCTCATTTGGAGTTCACCTTTAAAGTGGAATTCCAGCCAAACATTTTTGATGCTTTGAAGAAGGATTCTGCCAGGTTTTTATATTTTTCACAACACCTCTTTTGAAGAGACCACAAAGGAAGTGAGGAGATATCTCCCCAAAGAGAACACTGATACCATTAACAATCTGACATACGTTCTAAGCCATCCCCACTTGCAGTTCACTTAAAGTGACAATAAACTCAGGAGTTAAATCTTAAAAATGCATTAAAGTACCTTAACTATTAACAGAAATGTATCTTATGTGTGTATCACTCAGCTGTAGATCCTCAAATTATCTCTGAATTGGAGCCGACACTGTCCTTCCTTCTGGAGGGTGGATACTTTTGTTCCCCATGGTCCCTGTGTGTGCTGTAAAGTAGCCACCACTTCAAGCTCATTTCCCTGATGGACTACAATCTCATGTTTAGCTTAATAAGTGGTATTGAGATTGTAGCCGATCACGGGAGCGAGTTTGGAGTGGTGGCTACCTTACAACACACACAGGGACCATGGGGAACAAATGTAGCTACCATCCAGAAGGAAGGACAGTGTCAGCATGAATTCAGAGATGATTTGAGAATCTACAGCTGAGTGATACACAAATAAGATACATTTGTGTTAACAGGTAAGGTACTTGAATGCATTTTTAAGATTTAACTTCTGAGTTAAGTGTAATTTTAAATGTTTTTTGAAGGAATTCATAACTGAACTACAAGATGACTCTATATATTCGGCCAAAGTTCTGCTTAAATTGACGCTTACCCACTGATATAAAACTAAAAGCAGCTCATAAAAGAAGGAAATTAGTTTTGACCTTTGAAGGAAATTATGTGCTCTCTTGCAGAACTACACTTGCTGAAGAACCTTCAGCATTGAATGCTTCTGGGTGTGCCTGCATCCCCCTCCGTGCTTTGAATCCTGCTGACTCAGTAGCGGTGTAGGGGCTTCTCTCCAGCTGCTGCAAGTATTAACACCTTTGTGGGTTAATACGCAGTGGTTCCTCCCATCAGCTTGTACATGGAGGGCCATAGTAGTTGGCAGCAGAAATCACAGCATGTAATGGGGGAGAAGGTATTCCACCCACCCAGAAATGTGGAATAGCATTGAGAAGCAAAGAGGTGGCATGTTATCAAATGGGCCTCCAGAAAGGCAAGCATAGTGCCTCCTCTATAACAGGTATGCTTTAGCATATAAAGTGAGTATGTGCTGACAGTGTGGCTTTTATACAAACTTGCACATACTAACAAACATTTTAAAATTTAGGTTTAAAACCTGAAGGATAATAATGGAATGAAAAAAAGATATGTGAGAAATAATAATGCAATGTGTACACTATGCTGGTTAAAAAGAGACAGCCTAGGCCCTGGCCATCTTTTGTCTGGGGATAGCTGAACCTTCCCCCCTACTATGGAATTTACACACAAGATAAAAAAACCAAAAAAAAAACCTGCACCTTTGACAAGACAGAAAATACAGAAAACAGCTTTTTGGTTGGAAAACACCCAGTTATCTGCAAAGTCTGCAATTTGTTTTTTTTTTAGTCTTCAATATTATCTCAGGTTTGATGTCAAATGATTTTGCGACGGTATTGCTTTGTTTACTCATGTATTAATATACCAATATGTTTCTAAGTGAACCCATACCTTTTAGAGGAATATAGACTCGCATTAATGTGATTTGATATTATTTGATCCGCATATGGTATTTGTCTAGTTACATCTCCAGCAGCTCTGTGCATCTGCTGTGATCCACTTCCATTTGCTATGCACAGTTAGATTTGCTGTAGGATGCTGCATCTGCTGTTGTAAAGACTGCACTTTTCAAACCTGTGTTCTAAGATTAGATCTATTATAATCCCAGTAGGTGGCTTTGATGCTGCTGCAGTATTTTGCTGAACCATACTTACAGTCTGAAATCTGTGCGCAAGAAGCAATGTGCTCTGTCAGCAGTTGGCACTTATAAAATATTAACACCTTTCTGCTTTTAGAACTACAAGATACAGCATGCATTAACAGCCAACAATGGCACGGATTGGTGCAGACATATTCAATGTATATAAAATGTATTTGGGAAGAATATTTATTAAAACCCAAGCACATAGTTCTACACTAAAATAGCTCTAAAGGAAGTTCTATATAATAAAACGGTTATATATAGTCACTAATGAGAGCTAACTTTGCACTGACTTGTCAGTAAACATAAAAGAAAGCTGTGGAGTCTTTATACTTATATTACAGGTACCTATATACCTTTATTTAGATGTTGGTGCGCCCCAGGAGCCCAAATACTTGGAGAATGTTATTATGGGAATAGAAATTTCATCAAGGATGTCAGTGCTTTGTCCTGTCTACTGAGCCTCTCCATAGGTCATTAAAGGAAAACTATGAGGTGAGTGATTTTCACTCACCTCATAGTTCTAGCCGACCTGTGACAATGAGACTGTCACAGGTCGGCTCAGTAGATCGGAAAGTGAGCGAACACATACCGGTGTTCGTTCACTTCTCGATCCTGTCACGGCTCTCTGCCGTGACAGGGGAGGGGCTGGATTCCCCCCTCCCCGCTCCGATCCACTAGCGCTGACTGGCGCAACGGATGGGGGAGGGGGCGGGTACAGCTGGCTCTGCCTCTAGATAGGCAGAGCCAGCTGTCACTCACGCAGCTGGGCGGATCTCGACATCGATGTCGGGATCCGCTCCAGCTGTAGCTCGTGGTATACTGAGCTTAGGGTGATGGGAGGACGCTAGTTTGTGTCCTCCCGTTACCCTAAGGAGAACTATGGGGAAAAGCCCTGACCCCATAGTTCTCCTTTAAGGCTGCTTATCACAGTGATGGCCAATACTGAGGTGCAGGAGAGGGCAGGACAAAGAGCTGACTTTTTAGCTGATATCAGTTTTCGCTCCAAAAGGACAGTTTAACAGGTATAAAAGTTCTGCAGGTTTATTTTATATTATTTGATCACTATGGGTGCTAGCATTATGCACCTACTGTTTATTGGTTAATTAAATAAATAATCATTAAATAATATCACATATATTTAATAACAGATCATAAAGTGAAAATAAAGTATTTGATTTATCTGCTATAGGCTCTCCTCTAACAGCTATGCTCAGAGAAAAGTGCTCTAAGGGCATATACATATCATTATGCACCTACTGTTCCTGCTTCATCTGATAGCTATTGTGTTTTTCATCCTCTTATGAACAAGTGCCAGCTTAGAGGTAAGTGATGACTATAGAGGATTATCCAGAGATTCAATGCTAGTTACCACCCCCACCATTCACCCGTGCTCCCAACATTCAGCAATTTGTTTCACTGCTTTAAAAGCACTGACTGATCTTGTTGAAACCTTTCATCATCACAACACTGTTGTCTTCTGTAGTGGAGAGCAATACACTGATGCAAAGCAAAAAGCAAGTTTCCACATCATCCAGACAGTGATATGGGCAACTGAAGAAAGGCCCTTTGTAATTCTACTTATACCATTCCCTTCACAGCATCCAAAGCTGCTTGTGCCACTCTCCCAAACCACAAACAGCAGCTGGCTGCCTGTCCAATATGGCAGCCGCAAGATGCAGTGTCTTCTCAACCTTTTCCTATAGGAGGGCATTCTGCATCAGATTCAAGTTTAAACTGCAGATCTGTTTTAGAGCAGATGTGTGAATGCTCACCTGTCACCATACCCTCTCTGATAGTTGCTAATCACTACACCTTTCCTATAAAGCATAGCTGTGTTTCTGACTCCTCAGCATTCAGACCCTTGTTCCTGTATTCCTGACTCCCGATTCCTGATTCCTGCTTGTTTATCGTTTTGGAACTGCAGCTGCCCGCACTGACCTTGGCTTGTTTAACCGTATGAGAACCATCTCTGCCTGCATCGACCTTGGACTGTTATTTGACTACGAAAACTGGACTTCCCTTATCGATTCCTGGCACATCCACTCCGTGTGTGCTCATCCCTCACAATTGGGCTCAATGTTTGGGGCTTTCAGTGCAGTTTTTAAAAAACATAATTGGGCAATTAGCATAAGGGGTAGGGAGGTAACCTTTGGTGGAGGGGACTCTGGTCAGAGATAAACTTTAAGTCAGCAAGCATTGACACCTGTACTAGGAAAAAATAAATGGTCTCTCCACTAACACTTGCAGGACCATGTGTGAAATGATGCAAGACAAAGGCCTGGTTCACACCCGGGCATTTTACAGCGCGTTCCTACGCGCTGTAAAACACTCAACATGTGAAAACCAATGATTGCCTATGGGCATGGTTCCCACCTGGGCGTTTTACAGCACGTAGGAACGTGCTGCAGAATGCCCTACGCCCAAAGAAGTACAGGAGCTTCTTTGGGGCGTATTTGCCGTACGTATCCATTAGGATACAGCCGGATAGCCCCCTTTTTTTAACACGAATCGCGGTAAAAACGTGCCGCACGAAACGCGCGGCAAACACGCCTTTTCGGTACGCCTAGGTGTGAACCCAGCCAAAGACATACCACTGATGTTCTTAGAAACCACCCTAACCACCCTAACAGTAGTGGTCTCCTACACATAGGCCTCAAAAAGTGGCAATAGCAGTGCATACAAAACCTGCTAAAAAAGCCTTAAATTCCCGGACCATAAAAAGTGTTCTGATCTGAAAGGATGGTAAACACAAGCAGGTAAGCCAAGCATTCCCTGCAACACAAAGTGCAAAGCAAATGCATAATGTGCTACCCTGGTCCTGTCACATTGTATGCCAGTTAACTGACATTGCTCTTCTTGATGCCCTCCCGCCAGGAATCATCATAAGGCAGTCTTCCAACCCAGCTTAAAACTCACAATCGTGCTAGGTTCCCTTTTGCAATCAGCTCAGTGTATAGAAGGCCTTGGAAATGACAACTTCGGCTGCAAAGTTTCACAATGTTGGCAAGCTTTCCCATGTTTTAATATTATGTCATAATTTTTTCTTATGTTAGCTTACACAGATGCAACTAAACACAAAAATATTGCTTGTTCTTAGACTGTTGTCTCGAGCGTCTCTGCCCCTCTGCTGCAGTGTCATCACGCTCTATATACTGTGCATAGACTGCATATAGATGTAAGGACTCCGAGGAGCAGTCCGTCTGTGCAGGAGGCACGCTTCAGTGATAACAGAAGCAGGGAGCCATCTCAGATGGTCTGGTGAGTATAACCTAGACAAAAATGAGCACTTAACCCTTGCAGTGTGGGGGTAGCCCCACTGCAAGGGTTAATAACATGTTTTGCTGTAGTTCTTCTTTAAGGCCATAGGGTTAGCACAGAAAAGGTGGCTTATGACAAACTGCCTCTGAAATGTCACATTGTCACAGGTAA
This sequence comes from Nanorana parkeri, assembly GCF_000935625.1. Taxonomy (NCBI): domain Eukaryota; kingdom Metazoa; phylum Chordata; class Amphibia; order Anura; family Dicroglossidae; genus Nanorana; species Nanorana parkeri. Next base: position 107,603 of record NW_017307623.1, read on the forward strand.
ACAATATAATTCACTACATTGGATTGATTTGTAAATGGGAGACATCAGAACATTTGAATTGATCATCCCCACTTTACTTTACTTTGTATAATTAAAATTGGACGCCCCTCCAATTAATTATAACATCAGGCCACACCTGATGTGGACTAGTATCTTTATCAGAAGAGGGTTGGGGGTGTGCAGACCTCCTGCTGTGATATTGCTAATACTTCTGTGGCATCAAAAATAGTGCTTAAAGAGGGAGAGAGAAAATAACCTAGTCTCTATAGGTACCAATTTTTTTAAATATTAGGTATATTTAATGCTAATTAGAGTGTGACCTTTAAAGGGCCAGGAATATGCGTGTGTGTGTGTGAGTGAGCGTGTGTATGCTCGTGCGTGCATGTTGGTCTTTACCTGTTATGCAGGTATGCTACCACAAAAATTAGGCTGTACATTTTGGTAGCAAAAAAAAATGTTTTCCGTTTTTACCTGGATTCACGAAAGGATGTAATCTAAGCTGATTAGAACTGCTTCTATTGCCAGTGTGACATTGCTAGGGAAATATGCAGCTCATAAATATGCTGTTAGTCTTAAAATGACAGAACTAAGAATAGATGCACAAGGCAAATACTCCGATGTCTGTTCTAGGAAGCAAGGACACAAACTCAGTAGTTGTCCTTTATATGAAATGCACAGTGAAGTACTGGGTGACTCAGTGTTTTGCAGCTGGGATAGGAAAATAAGGTTTTCAGTAAAATGTGGAAGGAATTTTCCCAAATGATACATAATAAAATGGTGCCTGAAAGTTTTCCTTATGAATAAAGTATTTTATTTACTCAACTTCATAAAGGTCATTCACAAAAGCATGCTTATTACCACACCTAAAGCTTAGTAAATGCAACATGTTTAAACACTGTTACATCCACTTGTATGAAGGTAACACTCCAAACTAAAAGAAAAATGAAACCCTAAAATACATAGGGGGAGCACAGCTGGTAAATGTTTCAGTTTGCACTACTGTGTTTCACTTCACCGCAACCCTCCGCCAGGAGATGCATTGGGTGGCATTTAAATGAACGGCAAAGCTGTATTGTTATTTGCCCACAGATAATAATATATACATACAGTATATATACTATATATACCCACCCATTAAAGAAATAACTAGACCCCATAGAAATTGTTGACCTTTTTAACATATTTAGACAGACAAACATTAGATCATTATTCTATTCAAACAGTGCCTACAGATTTTAAAAAAAACAATTAGTGCTGCTCCAGGTCGGTCCACATGACTCCGCTCACTGGGTGTATATGCCATATAGTCTGCAAAACAGGGAAACTGCAGCACTTGTATGAATCAGTATGAATGCTTTATTCTATCAATCGACATCCAGCAAACATCTTAGACCAACATAACTAACGCATTTCACGTAAACCTGAGCTTAATCATAGAACCATATGATTAAGCGCAAATTTGCGTGAAATGCGTTAAAATGTTGGTCTGAGAAGTTCGCTGGATGTTGATTGATAGAATAAAGAATTCACACTGACTTTTGGAGTGCCTACAGATATACCTGATATACTTGAACATTAACACATTAAAAAAGCATGGTGTATTGATATAATCTAATGTAAATGTAGATTTGTCAAGTGGAAAAAGTAGGTATACCCATAAATATACAACCACTTCAAATCCATGAATTTAGAATCGGATGTCCCGGATTAGGTGCCAATTATTTGAACCTAGGGAGCATTTTAGGAATTATTAGGAATTTTTTTAACTTTTTATATCAAGGATCTGGAGTTCTTTTTGCTATTGGTGTATGTGCTTTCACCATGCCAAGACCAAAATAGCTCCCTTAGGCCCTCCCATAGACTGTTGTGGATGCCTATGAGTCTGGAAAAGTTGTGAAAGTAATTTAAAAGAGGGAAGCCACTCTTGAGAAAGTCTAAGGACGAGACACATTGCTGAGGCGGGGCACTTGCTGACATTATCAACTATGTTTGAATGCAGCAAACAGTGAACTGTGAGGTTTGCAGGAAAGAGCTAAGTCTTGTCACTGAATAGAGCGAGCTATCTGTAAATGGCTTTTTATCATTTGTGAGTGCATTTTAACTTGTTTTAATAAAAGTTTTATTATGTACTTTACTATTTGCGGTTTTTGTGGTTTCTCTTCTTTGTATGAGATATTAAGTAGCCATGCACCAATAAAGTTTTTTCGGTATCAAGTAACAATGCTTTTTTTATACCTGGCCCGATTATCAGGAAGCCCATTGACTTGAAGTCATGAGGTGCTGCCCAGCTTCCTATTGGGTCAGGAAGCCAGGCTGCCTAGCAACAAGTGAAGCAGGCTTCCTAGCCAATCAGGAAGCCGGGCGGCCGGTCATAACCAGCCACCTAGCTTCCTGATTGGCTAGAAAGCCAGCTCCATGCTCTCTCAGCACTGCCCGTCAGAGGGAGGTCTCCCTCTGACTGAAAGTTCCAGTATCAGAGGTAAGTATCTCGCCCAAATACTTGATATCAGCACCGATACTGATACTGGTATTGTAGTAGTAATACTAAGGCATGGTGAGAACCACTATCCCTTTTAGTGGTTAGGGAACCACTATCCCTTTATATAATTAGTAATACTAATATTAAGTAATAACTAAGAATAGTTAGTAATAATTGGTCAACTATTTGACCTAGTATCGGTATCGGTGCATCCCTAATATTAAGGGTTAAGATTGGAACCATAAGGAAATAAAGGGAGTTCAAAAGGATTCACTGCCTTTGTTCTGTTTGGAATATGAAAGGAGCCAGGAGAGCATGGAAACTAACATTTGACGGAAAGTAGTTTTACTTTTTTTGTGGTCAAAATGTTCTGGCAATTCCATCCAACTTTACTCTGAGCATGGAGGACATTGAATATTTATGGTGGAAAACACAGTTTGGACTGATATTATTTTA
>NW_017307623.1:111529-115031 GCF_000935625.1 Nanorana parkeri
TATATAGATATATATATATATATGCTGTTTTGGATGTGATGTGTGGTTATTTATTTCTACTAGATTGTTATAAGCTCTCACGAGCAGGGCCCTCCTAACCCTATTGTACTAGAATTGTATTGTAACTATACTGTCTTCCCTATTTTGTAAAGCGTTGTGCAAACTTTTGGCACTATATAAATCCTGTATAATAATAATTTATTGTCACTCGATTTTGCACTATATTTGTTGTGTTAATAGCATATTTACAGTGTATATTGGATGTTCTTTGCTTATGTTTAGTGTTTTTTTTTTATAGTTTAAAACTTATATAGTTTTTTTCATTAGGTACATGTTTTGATTGTTTTATTTTTTTGTTTTTGCATATAGTGCTTGCTATTTATTTGTTCATTTTATACTTTTCTAAGCGCAGTCCATATATTGTTTATTAGATTTAAAAAGATCATCAAATTCTTTAAAATCACTTATTCTGTAAGAAAGATAATTGCCTCTTCATTCTATTTACGCAATCTTATGATGTGTTTTTATGTAAAGGGCAGTCAATGCCATAACGCATGAACTGACCTGCACCATTTTTTTCAACACAGTGCACCACAACGCACAGGTGGTTCACATCTGTATGCTAAGGTACACTAAAACATGCATATGTTGTGGTGTGCTGGTGCCTTTGAAATTAATGAATAACACTACAATGTACCGCTCTTAGTCCTCTGCATTAACATGCCTCACAGTAATGTGCGGTAAAGCATGAAAGAGCATTCAGGGAGTTTTCTGCTTTTTACAAATTAGACTGGAACATTAGGAAATTCTAAGACAGGACATATACAGAAGTATATTTGTCCTTTTTTTCTGATCATTACATTTCTCAATGGATGTCAAACTGGGCGCATTTTCACTATACATGTGTTCAAATAGTTGAGAGATCATTTTTATAAAGTGTAATCTGCATAATTGTTGGCCTTCGCTGGCAGCTTTAGATTAGGTTTTAACCCTTTTGTTTTTACATAGGTCAGGAAAAGTACAGTAATGAGTTAGTTCTTTTCTGTCATCTTATTACTGAAAGGCCTTGTAACAACACCTCTAACAAAAAGTGCTGTAAATGCCTAATTATGAGCTGCAATCTCAATGGTGTCACTTGTTTGTTTCTGCAATGTAACCAATAATAGCATTTTGTAGCATTCCACACACATCCCCAGCTCCTACTGAGCACATGCTGTGAACTGAATCTAATGCAAATATTTTGCCCTGGGGAAGAAGTAACATCAAGGAGCATTCAGGCAGTAAAATGCCTACAAGTGGGTTTTTTTCAACCGTCTGCAATAAAAATGGTTTCCAATGACCAAACGCTGAAAACTACCACACCCCACAGTCATTGTTTTACTGCACTTGATGGCATCTATAAAACCCTCCAAAACCTGCTTGTGTAATTGTAACCAGATACAAAAGAGAGTGCTGGTTAAGTGTTTTATAATGCAATCTGCTGAAAGCATAATCATGTCTATACATCTTTAACGTCCTCGTCGTCGTAGAAAGGGGCCTACTTTGAGAAGCATCACGTGAAACAAACCCACATCCTTTAACAGCATGACAATAAACTGGTAAAAGACAATAAAAAGGTATTTAATGCTAACAATGTTAGTTGCATAAAAGGGAACTGTAGACCACCATTCCATCCCTACCATATGTTCTCTACAAAAGAAGTTTGATCCAAGCTTGTTCTTGTCATTTATTTATTCAAAGCTGGACATACATTTATTGTTATTGTACCTAAAACATTTTTTTACTGATACAGAGTATCAGAGTATTCATAATATACAGTATATAAAAAGCAAGTACACCCATTGTAGATTGGACTTGCTTGGGGTAGGTTTACCTCTTAACCACTTCATGTCCAGGGGTACTCAAATCATTCATGGTAAGACCAAATTTTGAAGTCTTGCTATGCAGTTTACTCAACCTTTTAGCTGCTTTGCATACCAAAATTATTTTAACAGTACAAATAGAGACTTTATTTTGTGAATTTTAAAGCGTTCCTTGAAAATATTTTGTTACAATAATCAGAGAAATTTGAAAAAATTTGAAAAAATGCTGTTTTAGCTTGTTTAACGTATGTGTAATGTATTTTTATATGCTTAGATATGCCCGGACTACTGAACACTGCTCCACTCCCCAAAATACTGCTAAAAAAGCTTCATGGAATATTGATTTCCTGTGCTCCCTGCAGTGCTCAATGTTTAATTTACATGGGGGGGGGGGTGTTAACTGGTTAAAAGAAACACATCAAGATAGAAACATGTAGAATGCCACTGCAGATCTGTCCTTAAGAAAATGTTAGTTTCCTGGCTATCTTGCTTACCCTCTGGGCTCAATAGTTTGAGTCACTGACCTGAAACCAGAATCTAAATAAGAACTTCTTGCAGTTTTAGAACAAAGTCAGCAATGTCAGCCCCATATTTATCTTGTAAGAGGTTTACTTTAAAGTTAGGCACATGCTTTGGGGTTAGTCCTACTATAGCACATACCCCCACCTCTGATTTTTTTTCTTTTAACAAATATTTGACCTGAAGACGAGTGTCTATAGGTGTGTAAGAGGCATTACGGAACCCACTCCTAATTCAGTGGAACAGTTGTTTATTGACTAACAAAATGCAACCTGGAAGACTGGGGTATTACACAATTTTAAGATTACTGTCCATAACCCATCGCACACCTGACCGATAAGTCTCTGAAAATTGGTGGGTGCTATGGTGGCAAATGGATGGGGCTGTCCAGTACAAGATTAGTCACAGGCACTCCAAAATTGCTGGCAAAACAGCTGACATTACACTATTTTGGCTGATTAAGGGGACCCTACTAGGGATGAGCCGAACACCCCCGTGTTCGGTTCTAATTCGAACTTTCGAACATGGAAAAAGTTCTAATTCGAACTTAGAACTCAATGTAAGTCTATGGGGGCAGTACTCAGAAAATTAAATGTCCCCATTTTGAAGCTTTACATGCAATTTATTGGCCATAAAAAGCGTATGGGGATCCGGGTACTGCCCTGGGGGACATGTATCAATGATAAAAAACACTTTTAAAAAATACAATTTTTAAAGGAGCAGTGATTTAACATCACTTAAAATGAAACATTAAAAATGAAAAATTCCTTTAAATATGGTGCCTGGGGGGTCCCCTTTCACTGCCTGTAAAGTGGCACATCTGTACAATGTAAAGAACCTGCTGAAGCAAAAATGACATTTATAAAGAAAAAATGACATTTAAATAACTGTGTATTGGTAACTTAGGGGTCTATTCACGAAGCTGCCGAGGGCAGCCGAGTGAATGACCGATCTGAAGTGAAGTGAGCCGAACACTGTTCAGCTATTCACTTCAGGCTGGTACGGCTGATTTCAGCCGTACATCGGCTGAAATCAGCCGTACATCAGCTTGCTTCGAGTGCAGAAGGAGTTCGACTCAGCCGATCCAACATCTGGATCGGCTGAGCCGAACCTCCGGCAGG
>NW_017307623.1:115656-191551 GCF_000935625.1 Nanorana parkeri
TATATATATATAACTCTATATGTAGATAGATAGAGATCTATCTATCTATCTCTAGATGTATCTCTATCTGCTATAACTCTCTGTCTCTCTTTATCTCCTACAACACACTACATAGGGCCGCGGTGTCAGCAGCCTTATATAGTGTGCTGCAGGGACTTAGCTGTGAGACATGATTGGGCAGAGTCATCATGACTTTGCCCAATCATGGCTCTAAATGTGTACTGAGCCCTGATTGGCAGGTGCAAGACTGCAGCCAATTGCAGCTTCGGAGGGCGCAGTGCATTGTGGGATGTTCCGTGGTCGAACAGACCGCGAATATCCCGCAATGTTCGGCGTTCAGCGAATGCTAGAACAGGCTATGTTCGAGTCGAACCTATGTTCGATTCGAACATGCAGCCCATCACTAGACCCTATGTAGCCCCAAAACATCACAATTATGTGAAATTATGAGCATACGTCAAAAAACACGTATTAATCAAACAATATTGAATGCTGGTGACTCATCTTCTTTTTACACGATTTTCAAACTCAACTTTATAATCTGTGATATTTTAAATTATTTATTTAATTTGAATGGGAAAAGTCATTAATGTGACTTGTATGTATTATAACTAGGGATGCACCGATATATCGGCCGCTGAAACATATCGGCCGAAAATGGCACTCTTGGCATAATGCCGAAAGTGTCATTTTCTGGCCGATACAGCGGTGCATCCTATTCTCCCATCCCCGCTGAGCGCTGCTCTGTGTCCCAGCGGGGAGGAGAGAAACTGTGACAGCTGGCCGAGCGCTGCGGGTGGAGAGCGATGTGAGCGGCCGGCATCTCTCCTCCCACACCACTCAGCTTCCTATCACAGATCGGCAGAGCGATGTGTGGACGGAGACAGCCAGCGCTGTCACAGCAGGCTGAGCTCCTCTCGCTCAGCCTCCTGTGACGGCGTGTTAGGAAGGAGACAAGTGCAAACACTCAGTGATCAGTGATTGCTGAGTGTTTGTAAATAATTGAGTAGCTTCGGCTGATCCTGAAGACGGCTGAAGACGTGATCTTACGGCTGGCTCCGGCCACTTGCAGAAAGATCAGCGTCCCTGGTTTCCTGCTAACCAGGGACACTGATCTCCAAACAGCAAACTAAAAAACAAAAATCATTAAAAAAAAATTGATAGATACATAATAACCTAAAAACAACTTTGCTTTTATTGATGCAAAAAGGTTCCAGGATATTTTAATTTGTTTGATAAGAACCTGATGTATAAAGCCCTAGAAACCACAATCTTCTTTTCTATAACATTATTTATGTGATATGCACCAAGCATTATTTGGCCACAGTTCAATCAGAGTATAAATTAATCTAGCATAGGCAACAGATAATATTAACAGTGAAGCATTTCATACATGGCCTGAATGACATCACTTACCATTGAATCTGTACCTTCCACTAGCAGGCAAATAAACTGCTATGGAGCCTAAACCTGCTAAGCAACCTTTAGCTTACATTCAACAGACACACAGAGTAACTACAAAATAGAAACAGAGAAAAATGAAGCAGCACTTGAGTTCTTGGTATTGTGACCTAAACCTGACATTATGTTATGTGGCCTGCAGCAGTTCTCTTTTGTATGCACAAACTTATTCATTCACCAATGACATCAGCACCCCAGTGCATGGCTGCTGGGCCATTAGGTTTGGATGTGTAGAGCCAAAACACTCAATTCACAGAGCTTTAACACAAGGATAATTATCTTTAATTTAGCCATGTAACTATAGTTTTCAAATTACCTTGGACTAAACTGAAAATAACTGTCCTCACCCTGGTGTGTTTACTTGTGAATTGAGCCTAAAGTGTTTTGTGTAGTTCAACCTTACATGTGTACCATCCCATGAGGTGCCAACTTATTATTTTCTGTAGGAATTCAAGCTGGTTTGGCAAGCAAGGGCTGATATGAATGGCTTAATCTTTTTTCATACAGCACAATCTGTCAGCATTATATACACAAGGACATTCACAGTATTTGCACATCAAAATGTCTTTTATTTTCTCCCTGAACAAATCAACACCTTAATTTTTACTAAAGCATCTGAAATTGTGTTCAGGGAAATACATGAATAAAAACATTCTACAATATAGATTGCATATAATTAGAATTGTCAAATCTCTTCTTTGAAAAGCAGGGAGCTTATCTGCCATTGGCAACAGCTCTATGGAAATAAAAGCGGTTAATTTGACAACGGGGAGAAATCAATTAAAAAGGTCACATTTATTTAATGTGCATCAGCTCTCAGGGGTTCTCGGATATTTTTGTATTAGATTGCTCCAGTTTCTCTAGGAGGGTCATACATGCATACATATGGGATTTTTTTTTCATTAATTATGCATTAAAAGATAAGGACAGTGTTCCCTATATTTTAATCCATATCTTTTCACAGGCTAGAGTCCCCTCATTTTTATTTTTTATCGCTGTGTTGCTGATTGTGATAATTGCTGATCATATCACCTAATAACAAAAATACTATAACCTTTACTGATGTGTAAAAAACATGTGCACTAGATACTGAAAACCTCGATGATTACATCTATTGCACTTTGATGTGTGATGCAGTGCAAAGAAGGGCTGTTATACAAAGCAAACTAGTGGCATCTATTAATGACCAAGCAACAACAATTGCTACAAAATGACAAAAATGCTTACCCTCGATAAGAAAAATGTAAAAGCACATAGGGACATTTCTGTTGTCAGGCATAACATAATTATTAAAATGAGTCTTTGGTAGGTGTCTTGTTTGAGTCAAATGTGCCAACCTGCGGCTAGTTAGTTTCAGAAAAAAATAGATTGGAACTCATACACGATCAGGAACTAAAATCTGATAATACTGCATTCACAAAACATAATAACAATAATAATAAGAAGAATATATTATTAATAATAATAATAATAGTAATAATAATAATAACAATATTTGTACATATTTAACAAAGCAGTGCAATCACTATGAACAAACTGCAGTAGTTGATAGTAACAAATGAGATTTCAGTTCACAGCAGTAAGAGCAGTTAAAGAACTCAAGTTTAACCCTTCCAGTGAGGTTATCCCCGTACTGCAAAGGGTTAAGTGCTCGTTTTATCTAGAGCTAAAGTAACAGAGTTATACTCAACAGAACCGTGATCCTGGCTGGCACCTAGGCCGGTCCCCGCAGCCTTTCACCTCTGCTTCAGCGCTAAAATGTGCCTAAGCATCCTCAGGTCCTATGCACTGCATAGAATGTGTTGGCTAACAGCCATCTGGGATTGTGGTTCAGGTGAGTATGACTCTGTTATTTTAGCTTCCTAGACAAAATGAGCACTGCGGGGGTAGCCCCTCTGCAAGGGTTAATATTTTATTTGCCCGGAGTTCTTCTTTAATATCCAATTAGCCTATATCAATAAAGGCTACTAGGTTTGATTTACTAAATCAGTAGAGCAAGTTCACTTTCCAAGTGAATTCTCACTTTGAAAATTGAGTTTTCACTTGTAGCAAATAACATAAAACAAAGTTAAAATATGTTTTGCAAAGAATACCCAAGCATGTGCAAGGGAAATAAAAATAAACAAAAACTGAATTTTTGCTTGTACAAGATTAGGTGATTGAAGTCAGCACAACTTCACCTAATTCCCTAAGCTAAGTAAATTTTGTCTTTGCAAAGTGGAATTTCACTTAGGTTAGTGAATGAGGTGGCTGTGGTGACTTCAATTATTTATTTTAATTTTTTTATTTTATTTTCGCTCCACATGTCTGGGTAATCTTTACAAAGTGAAGTTTTAATTTGTTTCGCCTTATTTACTAAGAGGGTCATTCACTAAAGGATGAAGAGTTTGGAGAAGAGAACAATCTAGGACAACATAGCTGAACTGGACAGAGAGCTGAATTGGAGAATTTTTCCAAATCAGCTATGTTGTCCTATATTGTTCACTTCTCCTGCCTTCTCCAAACTCTTCATCCTTTTGTGAACAAGCCAAGATTTTACGTAGAAGATTCACTCCTTAAGTAAATCAGGCTCACTGTGTTCAGAAGTACTCAGTTTGAAAGCATTCATTGTATTAATCAAAAATTCCTTTCTGATTCCTGACATCACTTGGCAGCTCTGATCAGCTGTCAATAACCCAGTTCACATGATTTTAGAATAAGCTCACAAACGTAAAAGAGAAATATGGCAATACCTTTTTTTGGCCCTAGTTCTTTTTGGGTCACAGAAGGACATTTAATAATGTCCTCCTGTGACCCAAACTCAGCATATAGTGGGCTACTGCCCGGTATATGATGACAGCACAGAGCCGCACTGCAGCTGGGAAAGATCCTGACAATAATGTTGGGATCCACCCCGCCACCTGATTGACTACTGCCGCTGCCTCTCTAGAGCCAGAGCCAGCTGTGCCCGCCCATTTCCTATCTGTCCTTCCAATGAATGCTGAAGAAGTAGAGAGAGGGGAGGGAGAAATCTCTGCAGGGAGCAGTGACTGACAGCCAGCATGCAGTTCGTGATCACTCAGTTCTCGATCTATAGAACCGGCATGTGACAGCTGCAGTGTCACACGCCAGCTCAAAGTATTGGGACAAGAACTTCTCCTTTAACTAGGAACACATCTCATTGTACACCTGCAAACCACCAGTGTTAAGCCTGTTAAAAACTTAGCTAATTCTTTTTCAATATGGCTAAAATTGTGATAGATTGCTATGAGTTGCTGCAGTTTTCATTACCTCAATAAATAACCCATAATTCTCCTTCAAGGCCTTACTTCTTTAACAGAAGACAAAATATTAGAGGACCAACAAATGGGAAAAAAAACTGTATCTTTAGTTGAAAGATCTGGGACACTTGAGAAAATGAAAAAGAATCACAAAGATTCTATAATACATACAAAGTAAAAACGCTTTAATAATAATTCATCAGCCCATAAAATGAAAATAAAGATGATGTGTCATTACTGATTTGTCTGTCAAATGTGATCATTCTTTCCTGCCTGTACCGGGTCCACAGTGTACTGCATACATTTGTGGGAGAATAAAAGGTTAAGGCAGACAGAAGATCAGCGACTGAACTTGTGCTGTAACAAGAAAAGGAAAAGGAAACACATAATGTAGATGTGAAATTCAGTATGAAAAAAGCCCAGTGAAATCCTAGTTAGATAGCAGGTCTAGAATTTCTCTGTAGCCCTAGGCCGCCTTAATATTTATAGCCTGAACATCTCCATTACTTGAAGATCCTGTCAGGCTGACTTTGAAATGACATTACTGAAGTGAAGAGAAAAGTGGGCACGACTTGGAAATGATTAGAGTGTAATGTTAATAATTTAGCAATCCCATACACACAGATCCTCTAAGCCCCCATCATCTCTTGGAGTAGAAATATGGTGATCGCACTAGAAGCAGAGAAACACTGACTGATAACTGAAATGATTGGGGCTGCACAGAAACATACAAAGAAATTTGCAAATAAATTCAACAATCCACAAGGGGGATAGGAAAGAGATAACTTGTAGAAAAGTCTTAGAAAAGGACATATGAGACATCTAACAGGATTTAAAAAAATAAATAAATAATTATACTGACTCTGAAAAGAAGAAAACAGTCAACTACTGAACACAGTACCATATAATAACCAGTGCTGTATACAAAAAAAAAAGTTAATGGTGGTAATGAATTAGTAAGTGGTGGTTTTCACATGTCTCATTCCATCACATATCCCAAAAGTCAGGCAAATCATTGCTTTTCACCCCATCAGCCAGATGCACATCCAAAACCCCTGGTGTATAGTACAATAGTACAAATGTCATCTAATATTATAAAAGCAATTCATTCTAAACTGCATACAGCTGTTTTAGGCTTGTTAGAAAAACACTTTAGGCTTGTTGGCCATCATCAGTGCAGTGCATGGAAACCACGGTTTCTATGGAGTAGGGCTTGGGATCCAACCAGAACCATAAAGGTTATGGTGAGAAAGGACTAAAGAAATCAAAACACCCTCCAACCAAATCAGTGCACATTACAGTAAAACCTTTTTAAAAAGTACTCATGTAACTGAGATGTGTGAATACATTCTAGAATAAGACAAGAATGTTTTCTGTCTTAAGAAGGCTTTACTGTGCTGTGCACTGATTTGGTTGAAGGACTTTTTAAATGTTTCAGTCCCTTCTCACCATAACCTGTATGGCTATATACTGTCTCATTTGGTCCAAAGTCCTACACCATAGAAGCCATTGTTTCCATACACTGTACTCATGATGGCCAAAAGGCTTGAAACAGCAGTATCCAGTTTGGAATACATGGCTCTATAACGTTAGGTAATATTTGCACTATACACAAACAGTTCAGGGTGTAACCTGTATGATTATACTGTCTTGTTAGTAGTGGTTTCAAAAAGTTCAAATCAAATTGTCCTTAACAGGGTTAAGGGGCAAGATATCCTGTGGTCCTGAAAGAACCAGCTACTGGAATAGTATATATTACCATACTACTTACTTTTTTTGGATTGCTTGCTAGCCATTGGCTTCTCATGCTGAAAAGGTGTTCATATCAATAGTATGTTAAGCATTTTAAATGCTTAGGATGGGAATATATGAGCAGGACAATGTATGTAGTTCTATAGAAGCTTCCTGTCTTGGCACCCTTGATGAATTATCTGCAGATGGTGGGGAAATCCTATAACCCTTTTTGCGTCATGGCACTTGGCAAACACACGAGCTGCAATAGCATTCATTTAGTCACAGGCCCACAAAGGGTCTGTACAGGCGTTATGGATATTTGCTGATCATTGCACATATCACAGATTAACATGAACATCCTTTTTTGAAGAGGTTCATTATTCTGGTGGCCACAATGCACATGGCAGACCATCGGGCATAAAACGTTGTGGTATGGGATAGTATTACGGATTGGCGTAAGGTCATGTGACCTGCTCAACTTTTACTACCCATGTATAAATAAGAGCACAGCGAGAAAACGGGACCATGCATTGATAAAGCAGCAAAAAAAAAAACACAGTTTCTATAATGTCCTACATGGTGAAATGATGGAAATAACAAATTGCCATGTTTTTAGCCAATCTAAGGTTTTAAACAATACACGTCTTAGACACTGAAGAACCTTTGTTTAACTGAACAAAGGAATTCTGCCAAATATTGCTTCTTAATTAAGAACTGTTTTAGTATAATGTCAATTTAAAATCCATCATAGCTTCGGCAACAACAGATATAAACCGATAAGCAGACAGCAAATATAATGAAGCTATTAACCAGACTAAATCTATCATTCTTGGCCTAAGTCAGTCCTCCATCATCTCTCACTTTGTTGTGGAGTAACAGCAGCTCCTAGTTCCCTTTCTGGCACCAGAACGGAAAAGACAGATGACTGAATCGATGCTTTTTAGCTGTGTGCTGAAACTTGACTATCAATTCAATCTATGAAAATGGTACTTTGAACAACTGTAATTATCATCCCAACTTGTTCATTTAACAGAGCTCGTTTCAAGTACTATTTATTGTCGGCTTTAACTGCTAGCCTTTAGAGAACATTCTAATTCTGAAGTAGTGAAAACTGTATGCTTACTTTGACATTCCACTGATGTGTTCAACAGAACTGTAAAATAACATGAAAGTTAAGATCAAATAGCTTTAATAAGAAAACAATGTGACATACAAACATGTAAAAGTCATTTACAGGGATGATCAAATATTGCTGGCTTCTTCTAAGACAGCTCTGTAAAGTAATTCTGCATTTTAAAACCTGCAGCGAAAGAAAAGTGGGCTACCATTGCTGAGCTCTTTCTAAAAATGCTAGTGCCCTAACAGTCAAACAAAGTCAGGGTCATGGACCCTAATCAAATACAGAGATAAGAAGTTTTGTATTTTTCCAACTTTCATTTGTTGCATTTGTGACATTTGTCACTGGATAGTGTCCCTATTGAGCGATTTACTTTCCACCTCTTGTTCTGGTGACCACTCTAAAATTTAAATTTTGATATCACTTTTTGTCTCAGTGACAATGGTCACAAGGACAATTACAATGGAATAATCCACTTAGCGGGGACACATCTAACCCTTCCATATTCTATACAATTGAAGAAAAAAAAGAGCTTTAGCTATAGATCCACTTAAGGCTAGGTTCACACCTAGGCATTTTATTGCACGGATTTGGCCGTATGATATCGCACAAAACAGAGATTGCCATTCAAGTCTATGGAAACAGTTCATATATTTGCGATTTGTCAAACGTTAGGGATCGCCTGTTGCGCAAAAAGATTCAGGAGCTATTTGAATGCTTTGCATTGAAAATTGCACGACAACCAGTTTTCAATACTAAAATCGCCCAAACAAAAACAAGCGACAACAGCGCCAAAACAGCTCACCAGCCCAATCGCATAGATGTGTACCTAGCCTCAAGGAGTTCTTAAGTCCCTGATATAGCATTGTAATCGGAATACATACTATAGTTGTTTTTGATAATGCAATCAAAGCTCACTTGAAAAAATCCCTTTTATGTAGTGAGTGCTGCCTTTCCTCTATCCATCACTTTCAACAACTTCCTGGATTCCCAGTGTGCTTTTTACCTTTTTCCCTGTTGCTTGATGTGATGCAAACTCGATTTCTCAAGACTACATATTCCATGATACCTTGCTTTCAGCGAGAAATGATAATGCTACAATGAAAGTGCATATTCACAGAGCTGAATGAACTTGTGTGCATAGAGGAAATACATCCTATGGGCGTTTTCAAAAAGTAAGTTTACAGACTTCTAATAGTGGTATGGAACTTAAGGAAATTAAATATAGAAATACATATTTATTTTTAGTTTTTGACCATAGATACCTTTAAATCCCAACTATGTTGCTGTTTTATGCTCATAAACTATTATGGGTGCATGTTTAATAGTTCTCTATAGATTGTTTGAACTCTCTTTGCGAGATCTTTGAACTTTTGTCCTCCAGTTCCATGCACACTGAGCCCTGTGAGCTCCAATGTCACAAGTTCAAACGGTCACACCCTGCAGCGAAAGTCAGATACAGATAGGATCAAAGGTGATGTTGCCTTGGATTGATGTGCAATGTTGTAGGTCTAGGCAGTGAAACTCATTATTATTAGTATGTTTCGATAATCTGTGTCCCAGATGAAATGATTCATATGTAAAGGCATAGTCTACCGTTTGGAAAAAAATAAATAAATACACACACATAAAAGAAAAAATGTACATTTATTATTTTTTGCATTCAGGCAGGCAGAGCATTACACCTGTGATCAACGTATCAGGAGTGCAATGCACAGGCTCCTGCAGATTCTTTCTTCAGCCCCCAGTCTATTCAGAAGTACAAACTTTCTGTTATGCGGCTGGAGTAAGTAATTTATCACTGCAGGACTGCCATCCATATATAAATGGCACTGTCCTGAAGTTGTTATACCAAGATCACGGCTGCTGTAGCTTGGTACCGTATTTTTACAGCCGGCGATGGCTGACACGTACAAGGGTTCGGGCGGGTTTAGAGCTAATCTGTACTTCATCAGCTTCTTTGTGTTCCGTAGGTGACATTAGGGGTCTAATAGACCACTGATGTCTCCATAGAGAGGACCTGTCACGTCCTGTTTGCTATCATATTGGGGCTTGTTAGAGCCCCCTATGACATAGCAATAAAGTTAAGTGCAACATAAAAGATTACAACTAGCATTTTGGTATTCCATAGAGCTTATGCTTTCAGAAAATATATATTTGTTTGGAATTTTGTAGTCTGTCCTCTAGCCCAAAATTCAGATTTTATCATGTGTGTGAAAAAAATAAGAATGTGCTCTAGACAGCAAGTGGTTAATAGACTACAATTGCAGCAATGTCACTGCATTTGTGTTCCATTGATATCTAAAAGTCCCTCTGTTACGGTGGAAGATAGGACTTGGACTATCGTGGACATGTGACTGGATCTGTGAATGGATAAAGCTGGCTTCACCCGCACCGCCACACCAAATTTCAATGAAGAAGCACCCCATGATTCAGGTAAATGAGAGGCACAGTTCCAGGTGGGTAGCTAGGTAATGTGACTGTGTTCTATGTTATTCCTTAAATATGGATGTAATATTAAGCATGGTCACAAAGCTGCACTATGCTTTTAAGATAGAATCCTGACTGTAACTATTTTCAAAACAAATGATAACAATAGTTAAATTAAAAAAAGAAGTACTATATGGTAAAAAAACAATAGCAACAGAGAATCAGGTATAGATTTTATTAGACTCTTTATATAATTTTTTAGATTATTGTTTAGATCGATCTGGATTGGTTCAATGATCGACATGTGACTGTGTTGGATGTATTCAGACAAGCGCTACAGTTTTCACATGAGATAAGCTCGTGCCAGAGTTTTCTTGATACACTTCCTCTCCTTCCTCTATTGGCATTAACATGCATGCTCAGGTAGTCAAAGCATGCCTATTTATATACTTGTCTGTAAAATAACAAAAACATTTTTTTCAGCTCTCCAATGTCTAAGCTGAATAAAATATTTAACAGCTGACATACCTGTGTCATATCACATTTTATGACTGCTCAATGATACACTCAATGCAAACTGCAGATACTAGATATCAAACTAATAATAACTCTAGACTTTGACTGTTAACTTTGTTGATTTAAAGTTTGAATTAAGTCAAGTACAAAGCAAATTCTATGTGTGTAACCCTCTAAATCTACAAAATAAAATCCTTAGCAGAACCTCAAGCATGAAGCAATGGCACATGCAAAGTTAACAAACTCCAGGAAAACTTTGTATTAATCCTTGCAGTGGGGCTAACCTTGCGCTGCAAGGTTAAGTGCTCGTTTGTGTCCTGGGAGAAAAATTACAAAGACATACTTACTTGAAGCGCCGATAAAGCCACCTGTCACAGTGCTACCTCCAGCCTGCCTCGTCCTCCACAGCAGCATTGGAATCTTCCTCAGCGTTCGCATGTCTATGCATTGTGTATAGATAGTGATGATTTATAGGTCCTTAGACAATTGCAGAGGAGGGGGAGAGACACTGGAAGGACCGGTCTAAGTAGAAGCTGGCTCGGAGGATCGGGTGAGTATAGCTTTTCTTTTTACCCTAGAAAAAAATGAGCAGTTAACACTCACAGTGCGGGGTACCTCCACTGCAAGTATTAATAAAACATGTCCCTGGCGTTCTTCTTGAACATTTTTTCCATTTAAAAACTTTCAGCCAAAACTTTTTTTATTTTTTATTTTGGTTAGAGTGGGTAAGGATCAGAACTCCTGGCAGGTTTTTAATGCTATCTATGTCTTTGTTAGGGAGATTTTGTTTCTCACTTCCCACTCCAATGACCAACCAGGAAATATAGGACCTACAAGTTTATTTATTGATATTTCTATCCCCACTGGAGAAATTCCCCCATTTGTTTCAGTGACCACCACAGATACATTTTTATTCTAGCCCAGAAGGAAGCCCCATGAGACCTCTTAATTGGTAAAGGCAATGTTCGGCTTGGGTTGGGATTGGGATGTGTATGGCCACCTGAAGAGTTTCAGAATGGTCAGTTGTGAACAATTATACACTTATAGTACCAGAGTTGATGGGTTTCAATGGGCACATGTAGCATGCTTTTTACTTGACTTTGAGATTGATTCCGGGTGCATTCGTTCTGCATTTGACCTTCTTCTGCTGCTTTTTCATCCCCAGAGACTTGTATGGGTAGTGATGCAGTTCTGAAGGGACCAACAGCTAGCTGATATGGGCTCATAAAGTTCATCCAACAAGAGCCGCACTCAATAGATCCTCCACATAAGTCCAAACTTTATTTCAATCCATAAAACGGTATACACCATACAAAGCTCCCTATAGCAAGAGAGATTCCCTCACACGTTTCACACACAGGGCTTAATCATAGCTATTCACAGAGATTATCACAGGTGGAAGGGAACCTTTTTTTTTGTCAGCACCTGGAAGTCCTTCATTGTGTAAGCCCGGCTTCAGAAGCTGAGCAGTGAGTGTTGTAGACTACTACAGGCTCATAAAGTGTTTAATCACCAAGGGGCGTACATACCATCTACTCTTCTGTGCCTTTCATTTCAGCTACCTTTACCTCTTAGATCATTTCTGCTAACATAATGTAAGAAAAAGGAGTATTTGGGGAAAAAAAACATTTTAACACTCCTGAGTGGCCTTTCAAACAATGGTCATACCCTCATGCAATATTTAGGGCTGGATTTTAATCAAAGAAGCCTAAAGGGAAAGATCTTTTAGCACCCTTAGTAACAGCTATCTGCTAGGATCAGCTTTGTTATACATTACATAACAGTTTCTTGTTTTCCGGCTCCAAACCTGGCTTAGAATATTGTGGAAATAACCACAATATTTGATGACTCTTCCTAGTGATGATGGAAAAAAAATGTGTGGCTGATAATTACATAGGGAAAAGCTGCCTCTTGGATTTTAAGTATGTGCCTACTATGCCTGATGTTAAATCTGGCTCTGGCAATATTTTTTCATTCACTGTACAATGTTCCCTGATCATGTCAAAGTAATTTATATTGTGCAGTACTTCAACCTTCTCACCAATGTTGGCTCTAATACAGGAAGTAATGGACCAGCAATTGCACATTTCCCAGCAGACTGAGAGCATTTCCCTTCATGGCAGTATTAAAGTGTCTCTCCAGACAAAAATTAAAAATCAATCTGTCGCATGGTTAATATAATCATTGCTCAACAAAAGTATGATATTTCTAATAATTTTTCATTAACAGCACTGAATTACCTGGCCCCAGTTCCGCTTCCAAAAGGTTAGGAGAAAGAAGGGCACCACAGCGTTTTTACCGTATGTGCAATGTTTACAGCACTCGACTCCTTGATTGTACATGCGCAGAAAAAGTCAAACTGAGCCCAGGTACTGCTCTGTCTGTATGGCAAACTTCCAGTTTTGATGTCACTGTTTCAGCAAGTCTTGATTGCTTTAATCATAGACAGCACCGATGGGTGGCGGTCACTTGTATTCAGCACACAGCTTGTAAAAAAGGTATTTACGATGATCATTTCAGCATCTAAATAGTAGGGAATGCAGGAGCACTTGCTTAGTACTTATAACTAAGTTGTGGTAATATTGCCTTTCCATCTCCTTGAACAATCCAAATGTAATTTGATTAAATTGCAATTGCGGGTATCAGGCACTGTCTACGCCACCTTTTCTCTGACAAACCTTGCTTCTATCTGCAAAAAATAATATTCAAATCAAATAAGTGAACAGGCGTTTTAAGTATTAATTACAGAAATAGATGCATGGGTGGTAACGTTGTTTTAAAACAATGTCTTTTTAATGAAACAAAATGAATACTTACATTGAGTACATTGATTGAATAGCACTTTTGGTTCTTGTGCTAGAAGTTTCAACAGTAATTCAGGATTTACAGCCAACCTCTTCATGGATTTTTTTCTAAACCACACCAGTACATTTTAATTAATACACCGAAAAGTCCTTTTTATAGTGTTACTATAGAAGTCATGCTTATCAAGACATTGCTGTAAAACTGAATTTTCTGTTGAATAAACTGGTCACACAAGTACCATTTCAATATCCACTTCTGATTTGCATCGTCTGGCCTTTCTGCTGTTAACTTTCTTGAACAGATCTTAAGTGTTGCCAGATGGACTTGAAATTTAATAACCATGGGGGTCTTTTTAACAAAGGCAGATGATGATCAGAATTGCAAAAAATGTACAATATTCATTACCTATCCTAACTGAAAATGTCTCAATGTTCAAATAGAATGTCTGCCTTTAATGTTCCCTGACATTTGCTTCACTTTTTTCTTACTAAAGTGACTGGGAAAATTAAAGCAGCTGTTCATAACAAGTGCAGTACCTTTGAGTGTCAAATAAAAGGTTTGCATTTCAAAATAGGCAGTGCACTAGGAAGTTGTAAATGCTACTTTCTCAGTGAAAATATTAGCCTTACAGACTTGTTCATTTTTAAAAGTTAATTTGCTAAGATAATTCTCTATTTTTCAGGCTATGGGCTGTAGCTTGTTCCACACCACTACGAATGTCATCACACCTTACGTACTGAGAATTAGGAATGCAGAGTGACATGCTTATAATTTGCTCATTTGCATATGCTCTAGAGTGGGAACCAAGTGAGACATCTGGCAAGGTTCTCTATTTGCATGTTAATTTGTGTTTGTTGTGCTTCCTTATTGTGCAGCACTCCATAATTTGTTGCCAGTACTAGGCAGTTTTTACCACTCATCACCTACAGCTTCACGCTGTATAGTCTAATCCCTTAGAAGTCTAATTATGAGGGCTCCAACTGTCTCTTGACATGTACTGGTAAGTTGTAGTTATACAGCAAGTGACAACTTTTTTTACACTTCAGCTGAAGAACTTTGACATAATCCTGAAGGGTGTGGAAAATATCAGTCTTGTGGGTTTATTCAATAAAAGCATGCAAAAAGCAGTGATCCTCTGCTGTAACTTATACCAATGAATTGCATTTCAGTGGACTAACTCAATAGTATCCCACACAATAACTAATTCGATTTTACTTTATTTTAGGTGATCAGGAAAACATAAGGGTACATGAAAACATTTTTTTTTAATGTCTTACTGGTGTGCTCCAGAGCAAGCCCAAAATTCATAATCTCATCCGGCTGATGATAAAAACTGCTGCCCCATCTGTGATAGCACTGGGCTATTTTCATCGGCCCGAAATGCCCTCTCTGTTGTTAAAGCTACTGCTCTGCAATCAGCAATCAGCAATGCTTACTCTCCCTGCTCAGGAAATAAGCCTTTTTATTATCCAAAGCCATTTGAATGTGGGAGCTCAGCGTCAACAAGTACATGTATAATTTGCACCTTAATGGTCCATTTAGATCTATGCATTAGTGCAGAGGCGCATTTATTTGTAGTGTTAGGCCGGTGTGCTGTCATGCAGCAATGTGTGTGTCCTCTTTGCGTGGACATGCATTATTGACACACATTGACTTCTGTTGCCAATTAGTTTTTTTTTATATTGGCATTTGCAGTAAATAGATGGAGTGAAGAGCAATACACCACAGTTTTTTAAAACCTGCCAATTCATGAAAACACATCAAAATGTACATTCTATGCATTTTCTTTAACTTCCATGATCCTCCCAACACACTAAAAATTGACATTTTGTATTTTTAAAAATGTACTGCAGCACTGGAATGGGAGCAGACACTATGGGGTCTATTCACAAAGCTGCCGAGGGCAGCCGAGTGAATGACCGATCAGAAGTGAAGTGAGCCGAACACCGTTCGGATATGGGGGACCATGATGCATGCATTAGCACATTGGAATTCATGCAGTAAAATGCAATAGTGTAAATAGGCCCCCATTATAATTATTTGATTTTAGTGGTTCATTATTTACAAGTAGATGTTACTCCTCTTTTCTACTGGTAGTCACAGCCTAAAGCTATGCATATGCATCAGATAACATTCACATGAGAGAGCAGTGATGATACAGAAGGTGCTGGAGTGAGGCACTAATCACCACAGTAGAAATGCATTCTGCACTTAATGAGAAAAAACACCCTTACTAAAGACACTGCATACTCACTGGAATTGTGAGAGTGTTGGTGTCTGGCTCGGATGACCTGCAGGCCTCTCAACAGCCTCTCCAATTATTTCCCTGAAAAAGTAATTTACAGTCAGAAGTCAATACAGTTGCTTGCTTTTCTCAGCATCACTTTTCTCTGAATCCAGCCTAGTAAGGTTTGCTGCACAAAAGTATTGTCAATATCTTCTGTATTTTTTTAACATAGGTGTGTGTGCATTCATTTTAAAGTGATATTAATGTCAAAAAATGTTCAAGCTATTTCAAGTTTTAACTTTCTCCAGAATCAGATGGTCCTCTGAGTACTGATATCCTGCTTTAGGGTGGCTCCTTTCCCTTGCAAGGCCCTATGGAGCCACCCTTGTGTGTGCTAGTAAGCTGGGTGTGTCTCCATAAACACACAGGCACAGCAATGTAAGACACTTCCCTCCCTAGCTCCCCTCCCTCTTCCCTTGTCCAAGCTGGTAAATGGACAGCTGCTGGAGACGGCTCTGTCCCTTGTGATCTTGTACCTAACAGGAAGTTTAGGAAAGCTCAGCTCAGAGAGCTGGGGACTGCTGTTCAAAAACATGATGTCTGTGTTTGAGCAAAAATGCAAATAATTTATTTGATCTGGATCCAATATTGAAAAAACATTTGCAAGTGTATTACTATGTAAATATCTATTTAGCTTATGCCAATATTTGCTGCTATTAGTGATTGAGCTGCAATGGTGGTAGAAAAATCTCAGAGCCTATTAGAACACTGTTTTAGAAGCAAAAGAGGAAACGTAGAAGTGGTTCAGTAGCCCCATTTTGGAAAAACATGCTTTCCATATGCAGATGGAGTTCCTTCATATAACGCTGACCCCAAACAAGAATGTAAACAGTACATTTAGAAAGGGAACACTGCCTAGAATAACCATATGCTCTATATGCACATCTAATTTTACAAGCAATAGTACTTCATCAGTTTTTGTTAATTATTTCAAATGCTGTTTTTGCACAGGAAGTTTGTGATTCAGCATTAAAGGTTTCAGGAACATAATGAGAGTTCAGAGAAAAAGTAAATCCCTACTAAACTCATGGTTTTTCAAATGAGAAAGTCAATTGCCCAAAACTATTAGAAACGAAAAATGCCTCTGTTCTTCAGGATTGATTGACATTTCCTGGTGGGGCATCAATACACTGACCTGGGCTTACGGTACCCCTGCACAGAATGGTGTTCACAAGTGAAAAAAGGGAAGGACTGCCCAACATAGAGTTGGGCTTTAAGGCTTCCATCATAGCTTGAATTTGTTCTCGTCACTGGAAGTCCTGTGTTTTCTTACATTAAATATGGGAGAAAAAAAGCAATTGGATTCACCCTCTGAAGGAGTCAATTATTTTACAGCATGTAAGACATCCAGATTTTAGGTTTCTAGCATTTTGCTAAGGTCTAATCCTCATGTACCATTAGGCATGTTACAATATCAAATTTCACCAGCATGTAGTACTAGAAAATAAATCTGTAATTAAAGCAATCTGAATGTGGGGAGCCGGAGGTGAGAGTGAGGGTTACTCTTCGAGGGGCCCGCATCTAAGGGGAATACTCATTAAATTAAAATCATGTTTACAAAGCAACAATAAAATGTTTGCTGCATACTTCATATTGTGCTTTACATTACATTTTATCGGTTATTAGAATGAAATGTGATGTATTACTGTTCCCTGTATCTCGCTTGAATACTGGTGATTAGTATCTTACAGCACATCGTTTAAAAGTATACACGTCCACCAGAAAGGCCATGCTGGGAGCATTTGGGTTAGTCATAGAGAAACACAAACCATAGAAAAATATACACATTGTGTTTATATATGAACAACACATGCTTTAATGCATTTTATGACTAGTTGTGGGTTAAGGCATCTTAATGTCTTAAGCAGAGTTTGGAACTAGTGCCTATAACACTGCAATATTTTCGGGCCTAATTTGTATTTATTGAAATGTTTCCAGATCAGCATTTGGCATTTTGAGGTTATGATTTGTAATCTAAGAGTGTGCTCTGTAGATATTATAGTTGTCTTTGGCAGCTCATACACTGCATGCGTTCACTGTGACAACACAGTGAACCAGCAATATGTCAATTAGCAGACAGGCATCTTAAGATATCTGTAAAGGTTAGTTGGTGTAAAGAAAAAGTAGTGCATTCTAAGAGAAAATATATTCTTATGAAGGTTATGTCAAGTAATTGTTTATGCAACTTTCCCATTTTATACATGCTTAACAAATATTCATATGCTAGTGTGCAATATATAGATTGTAGGCTCTCCCTCTTGTCAATGTCTGCATGCCAGACAATTGCGGTTAACATCCTTGCCAAAGAGACTACCAGATGATAGATTGTATTGTTTTCAACCAGTCTCACCTGACCGATACACTAAAAACCTTCAAGTGCAAATGTTTCCATATGCTGCTCTAGGTAAGTTCATACACTACATTCCATAATCACATCTCGAGTGTTAGATTGGGTTGTTTCCACAGAAGCAGATACTTCTATAATATCAAAAATACCACACACCGAGATACAGAAAATCTGTTTTTCTTTATTTAATAGCCAGCAGGAACAAAGCTGACGCATTTCGCAGTAAGACAAAAGCAGCGGGAGAGGTAAGTATTTACAGGAATACTTTCCATGGAAAACCTTTGTATTATACTTTTTATGCAGGCATCTGGGGTCTGCTAGACACTTGATGCTTACCTCTACACTCTGTCCAGGCAGACTTAGGACAGAAAGTCCTCAAACTGCTGTTTATCCTGGCTTAACTGCCTAGGAACTGACAGCTCTGAACCTGGAATTGCTCAGAGTTGATGGCTTTACTGTTCATTGTGCACAGAGGGGATTTGGGAATGGATATTTTTCTGGTCTCCTCCCACTTGCCATTCTACTGGCACCTTTCCACTGATTCTCCACCATTTCTGCCTCTCTGCTTCCAGGTATTGGGGAGCTTGTGACCTCCTCCCATGTGACAGTATGGTCTAGCAGTCAATTACAAGAACTGAGTGGGTGACATCACCACTTCTTCTAGGCTCAAATACCAGGAATTCTGATGCTGACTGCAACGGAGGAGCGAGCAGCAAGGGATCACTTAAAAAGTGAGTATCAGAGGGTTGCGTTTTGAGAATATTTTCACAGACACTGTTACTTTGTTCAGAATGAGACAGTGTTTCCAAAAATGGTTAAAAACATCATTGACATTAAAATAGAATTGTGGCCAGGCTATGGTCATTCATATAAGCC
Source organism: Nanorana parkeri (assembly GCF_000935625.1). Lineage (NCBI taxonomy): Eukaryota > Metazoa > Chordata > Amphibia > Anura > Dicroglossidae > Nanorana > Nanorana parkeri. The sequence goes on from NW_017307623.1 coordinate 134,490, forward strand.
ATCACTGTCCTCTTTCGCTGCAGCCACTCTGGAGTAATTTAGCTTCAAAGTTTCCGGCAGAGGCTTCTCAGTTTCATTTTCACTTTCTCTCTGCATCTCAGCTCCCGTATCCCATAAGTGTGTTGGCCTCCTGCAGTGTAATGAGAAATGGAGACTCGGGGCTGACACAAATTTGAACAACTGGTTCTATTGTGAACTTTGAGGATAGTAGTGTCTGTAACTACAAAGGTTAGTGATGTCTACTGTAGGGTGATCACATGTGCATTATATAAAATAATGTTAAGAAAGACTGACAGATTGCCTTTCAGAGTTGCAATCTGAAAGTAAAAAAAATATTAAAGATGTCTGTATATGTCAGAAGCAAATCCATCCATTTTAATGTTTTCTCTTTCACTTGACTTTGGAAAATCTCCTATTAATATTTTATCAATGGAGAGTCAAAGTATATTCAGATTGTGTTTAGTGCCCTTACAAGTGTACATTCAACAACGGTATCACACTTCGATTAAATAAACCCGTTTCCTACATATCCAAATATTTTTCTTGCCATACCGTGAGTGCGCTCTTTTTTCCAAGTCCTTTTACTTTGCACGATTCTGGGACAGTATTTATTTTCTTACCAGTCACCAGTGGAAACATACTTATTTTCCTATGAGATAGCAAAGTGTGAACACGCTTCTTGATCTTAGAGCCATTAATGGTAATGCTGCAGCAACACATAAGTTAACTAGCTGCTTGACCTAGCAGCATAGAGTAAAACTACTTGAACAAGATAATAATGTCGCTTCCCAGAACTCAAGGTTCTCTTTTTATACAACATTAATCACTAACATTTCCTAGATACAAATATATTTATACTTTATTTCTGTCACATATACAGTACGCATCATAGTTTCCGCATGCAGATGTCTGAAAATAAAATGAAAAAAAATATTTGGACAGGAAGGAAAAGTAGACACGTTCCTTATAGTAACCAATGAGGTGTTTTCATTTTCACACAAGGCAGACTCTAGTAGCTAACTAGGGGCAAAACCATTATCATAAATAATGATAAATAAAATGGAATAAAGGAAAAATGAGGCTTTTGTCCATTAAAACAAATACATATTTACATTTATTTATGTAACGGCTCTGTTTAAAACCTAACCCCACCCATAACTTAAAATGGAGAAGGGTTAGAACCTCTGTCAGGTAATTGTTACTGTCTCAGTGACAACCTCTCTACTCAGTTCTTGTCATCATCCCCAGAAGGGGCAACTCAATATTTATAAAAACGGGACAGTTACCGCAGGCCCACCCGGTTAGGCGGGTCACCACCAAGCTACATCCTTCAACAGTCCCAGATTCTCAGGAAAAGCCGCGGAGGAGCCATGCTGTGCTAATTACAGTGACAGGTAGCAGGACTTATGCAGGGCATAGCAAGCTATGCCTCCAAAATTTAGGGCTGCTGAGGAAGTGTGGTGGTATTTTTAAAAATGGGGGACACCCATATGATAATGAGATACATGCCTTGGGCCCAGATCTGAGCCTCTCTGTCTATGGTGTAATTTGTCTTACCACGAAAGTAGAAGTGATTTTTTCAATGTTAGGGCAGAACGGAGAGTGGCAAGACTGGTACAAGACAACAGAAGGGCAACAGTGCAGTGTCAGATTCCTCGCATCACCTTTAAACATATCGTGGAGTCACGAGGCGGCCCAACGAAGTACTGATAGGGTGGTCATAATAATCTGGCCACTCAGTGTACATATACACACTATATATATATATATATATATATATATATAAATATATATATATATATATATATTGTATCTATATTAGATAAATAAGAATGGCAGTCCAGGTCCAGTTCACTGCTTTTCGCCTCAATTCTGCTCACTTCACAGTTTAGTAAATCAGGCTTGCAGAGTATGCAGTATATTTTAGATGCCCAAGTTAAATTATAGTCCTAGTCTAGAAATTCTAAATGATCTGATTACCATATTTTAAAATGCGTCTCAGAACCTATTTATGATACCTATTAAGCTCCATATGTAACCAATGAATGGAATTATCAATGGGAGAGCTAAACAGCAAGCCATTGGGCTTCAGAACAATATCTAATCTTATTTTGCAATAAGTTAGGGGATTTTCTTTTTAATTATTTCTCCAGCACCTGAAAACTGAGACTGTTTTTAAAAAGTAGCAATGATATCATAGTGGGGAATCCCATATTGTCTGACAGATCCTTTGTGCAGTGCAAGCTTATGATTTCATTAGTTTGAGACATGAAATTGTTCACCAAACTGAGCTCATTCTGCTCTCAGCATGTTGCGTCATGAAGCTCCTTTGCGGGATTTTGGAGACTTAATTATCTTCAGTAACCTCTGTGACATGGCCTTTTGACTGGCTGGCATCTGCACTGTGTGAGGTTAGGCAACCTCAAAGCGTGCGCTCTGAGGAGTTTTTGAAAAGGTTTCTTTCACAAGTCAAACTCTGAATCTTTTTTCTCTTTCAGCATCGTACCCCGTTTGGTATGAGATGATTTCTGTCTGCTTAGTCTTTTCTGAACTCTAACAAAGGATAAAAATCAAAGCTCTCTGAGGTAAAATGGGAACTTAACTTGTAGCTCAAAGATCTATAAAAATGCACAGCCCAGTTGAAATATGGGGCAAGAATACATATTGAATCAGTGAGACAGAAATGCTCCCAGGGCCGGAATAGAAACAAAAAACACATCACAGTTTTTAGTCTTAGATGTTGGAACCAATGTATAAAAGACTGAAACTGATATTTCAGTTTTCCAGAGGAAATTTGTTGATACCAATAGATTCATCTGTGTTTAAACTTGCACTGGACAACCTTTCCACTTTGCTATCATAGTTTAGCACAAGCATCTAATGAAATCTATTTTGTAGAAATATTTTACCAGTTATAAACCCTTTTTTATTAATTTTATGGAATATTGTGGAGATAATTACTACCTATGCTACTCATTGACGTAAGATAATATTTGAGAAGAAAAGGAGAATTTGGAGCTTAATGATTATTAGACCAAGAAAGTTTGTAAGAAAGTTTTTGTTGTAGGTAAAGGAATAATTATTGTGCTCAGAATATCATATTCAATAAGTTTTGTACAGTTCATAAAGCAATAATTTATATGAATGATTGTTCGAACCAAAGATCAATTACAAGTCTGGTAAGCATAGCCTTAAAGTGGACCTGAACTCAAAAACAAAGATTTACTATGTTGTAGGAAACATTTAGAAATATTAAATGTGGCTATGCAGTTGATTGAAAAATTGTCTTTTGTCTGGGATGGCAACCACCACACAGAGACACAGCATGGTAATTCAGTAATGGGGAAAGGATCAACTGCAAGGAGACCACAGGCAATACTGATAAATAGTCCTTTGCCCTCTGCTTGCCTTTTTTGGCACAGCTTCCAGAGAGATATTGAATTCCTCTTTAAATATTTTTTTTTTACAAAAAAAGGGAAAAAAATCTTTATAAAAGAAAAGATATAATACCTAATCTGTCATTCGAGCCTCAGCTCTTTGTTTTCTTGAAAAGCTATGCTAGCTAAAGAAACTTCAGCATCCGACACACTTCCGCAAGTGTCAAATACCTGCTTTGCCTGCTGTACATTGTGGTTTTATCCACTTGCTGGAACATCATTACAGTGTCGCTTAAGTGACCTAAGATTAAAGACATGGGCAGCAGGACAGATAAGTATTATACCTCTTTTTTATGTGGGTTTTTTCACAGCAGAGTCACTTAAAGTGCCCAGATGACAATTTGTTACTAGTAAAGTCCTGGCAGGCATAAATGCCTAACGATGCTCAGGTCAAACTCTATATGAGCAACTTTATGTCTATGGGTAACCTAGGAGCACAACCTTTCACTGTGCAGGCACTGAAAATGTTATTGCAAAGAGCAAGGGTTATAGATTAGTCTGTACGTAAAGCCTATAGATCATTTTGTGGACAGGATTTTCCTGTCTTTGGCCACTCAAAGCCAAGTGTGTATTTGCTAATAGATAGCGATGACTGTATCAGCTTGGGATCAATTAGCTAAGGATTTCCAAAGCTTGTTTTTGGCACACTTGAACTTAGTGGTGAATTACAATGAAATCTATAGGGTCTATCCATTCAGCTACTTGGATTACAGTCAGCCACAGTTCCCCAATCTGATGCAATTCAGTTTAGCTAGTTTAGGTAGTTTAGCTGTGAAACATGCTTTTTCATCAAGCGGTATTAAGCCTGCTTTGACGGTTAGATCAAAATTAGCCAGCAATCTGCTAAACTGTCCCTATTCTCACATGTACAAAGCTGTCCTGTTGCTGGCCAATTTCTATCAAACTCTTCCTACAAGAAGTAATAGACTACAGATGATAAAGCAGTGTAAAAATGGCCAGCAGTTTTTATAAGCAATAATATGCCAAAATGTACTAGAGACACAAGGCGCATACAGTTATTTTCACATAGGAATTAAGAGAATTCAAATGATAAAGCATTATAAAAATTGGCCAACTTCCGGGCTGTTTTAATAAGCAAGACTAGGATATAGTGCCTTTTTCCTCAGAAATTAAGAGAGTGCAGATGATAAAGTAGTGTAAGGGCCAATTCACACCAATTCACACGGTGTTCTTCCGCCAGGTACCAGGAAAAAAGTTTACTCTCTTTCAGGCCCCGAGACAGTTTTCCTTGAGCGTGGTGCCAACGAACATTCACTCAAAGTTTTCAGAGTTTCCACAAGATTTTCAGGATTTAGGAAAAAAAGGAAATCCTCATAGTGTAATAAGTAAAAACAGCGTAATTTATTAAAAGTAGTAACTTACATATAAAAACACAAAATCCGGCCGACACAGCAGCTCTGGGATGGCAGTAAAAACTCCTCGTGTAAAACTGAATCTGCCTTTTGAGGCGTTTCGTCAGGTGACTTTTTCAAAGTCACTTTGAAAAAGTCACTTTTTTCATGGTACCTGGCGGAAGAACACCGTCCAAAGTGGGGCAGTATCGTGTATCTGAAACAGCTACAATCTTGAGAAGTGTGGTTTCTCACTACATTTTGGTGAGTACCAATACAAGGGGGCTGCTGGATCGAAGAGCTAGAGATCTACAAGGATCGTTTCTCTTTTTTTTCTTTTGGGGTTCCTTTCTTTGCGGCTTACAAAAGTGGAGTGTAAGGTTCCCGTTGCAACATGGTGGTGTGAACTGAGCCTGTTCGTGACAAGGCAAATTGCCTTGTCTTGCATTCGGGCTGTGCTGTAAACAACGTCCAGTGCAACCCCAATGCATTTGGAGTGAATCGGCCCTAAAACTGGCCAGAGTGTGGGACAATTTTATTCAGGGAGAATAGGACTACCTTTTATCTTTATTATAGAGGTTAGAGAGTGTGGTGAATGTGAGTGATAGAATGTGAGGTGGATTAGGTGCACTCTGTTTTTGCAGATTTATATATTTTCTTTTCAAATGGTGCAGTAGTGTGCAGCAAACAAAAGACAGCTTCAAGAACAGGTAGTCGGTAACAATGAATGCTGCACTTTAAACATCCCAGGCTTTAAAAACAGGACCTATCAACATAAAAAAAAAAAAACAATATACCCCCCAAAAATGGAAACCCCAAAACACTACCACTGGAAACTAAAGTGCCTTGCAAAAACTCTATATTAAGAACAACAATGACCAAATAAAAATAAGGAAGAAAAGGGGGTGATTGCCCAAAGAGCTAGCTCTATAAAAAAGGTAATGTACAGTAAAGACAAATCTATAATTCTGTCCTATGTACAAAACACTGGTTTTGCACATCTTGAGTATGCATTACTTTGGAAAGAAAACGTTTACATGAGAGAATTTGCACATATATTTGCCAGGTCCACAAATTTTAAACCTGCAGCAATCACCGTGCATCCAATCTAAACCTCATCGGTACACATACAGATAGAGATTTCACCTAGAATAGTGTGCACTGAACCCATCACTGTGAAAAATCTCTAATTTCATGCTACCTGCCACAACTTTTAGGTGACAATTCCCTGTGATAGTCCAATAAAACTAAAATTCCCATTGCCATAATAAAATCATTGATTGTAGAAAATCACTAACATGTAGGAAAATCTCTATGAACAGATTGATAAAGCAGTCTGTGGTACTGGTAAAATGCTTAAATGTTCTTTTGTCAAAGTGTCAGAAGAATATAATTTGTTTAAATATTTTTAAGACAAAAGTGGTAACCATTTGAGAAAAAGTACTAATTCAACTGCCGAACAAACAGGCAAAAGCAGAAAGTGATTAGGTGCTACTGTCACAAAGGTAGAATGAGAGGCTGTATTAGGTTCTACTCTCACAGAGGTAGAAGGAGAGGCTGTATTAGGTGCTACTGTCAAGGAGGTAGAAGGAGAGGCTGTATTAGATGCTACTGTCACAGTGGTAGAATGAGAGGCTGTATTAGGTTCTACTGTCACAGAGGTAGAATGAGAGCCTGTATTAGGTTCTACTGTCACAGAGGTAGAATGAGAGCCTGTATTAGGTTCTACTGTCACAGAGGTAGAATGAGAGCCTGTATTAGGTTCTACTGTCACAGAGGTAGAATGAGAGCCTGTATTAGGTTCTACTGTCACAGAGGTAGAATGAGAGCCTGTATTAGGTTCTACTGTCACAGAGGTAGAATGAGAGCCTGTATTAGGTTCTACTGTCACAGAGGTAGAATGAGAGCCTGTATTAGGTTCTACTGTCACAGAGGTAGAATGAGAGCCTGTATTAGGTTCTACTGTCACAGAGGTAGAATGAGAGCCTGTATTAGGTTCTACTGTCACAGAGGTAGAATGAGAGCCTGTATTAGGTTCTACTGTCACAGAGGTAGAATGAGAGCCTGTATTAGGTTCTACTGTCACAGAGGTAGAATGAGAGCCTGTATTAGGTTCTACTGTCACAGAGGTAGAATGAGAGCCTGTATTAGGTTCTACTGTCACAGAGGTAGAATGAGAGCCTGTATTAGGTTCTACTGTCACAGAGGTAGAATGAGAGCCTGTATTAGGTTCTACTGTCACAGAGGTAGAATGAGAGCCTGTATTAGGTTCTACTGTCACAGAGGTAGAATGAGAGCCTGTATTAGGTTCTACTGTCACAGAGGTAGAATGAGAGCCTGTATTAGGTTCTACTGTCACAGAGGTAGAATGAGAGCCTGTATTAGGTTCTACTGTCACAGAGGTAGAATGAGAGCCTGTATTAGGTTCTACTGTCACAGAGGTAGAATGAGAGCCTGTATTAGGTTCTACTGTCACAGAGGTAGAATGAGAGCCTGTATTAGGTTCTACTGTCACAGAGGTAGAATGAGAGCCTGTATTAGGTTCTACTGTCACAGAGGTAGAATGAGAGCCTGTATTAGGTTCTACTGTCACAGAGGTAGAATGAGAGCCTGTATTAGGTTCTACTGTCACAGAGGTAGAATGAGAGCCTGTATTAGGTTCTACTGTCACAGAGGTAGAATGAGAGCCTGTATTAGGTTCTACTGTCACAGAGGTAGAATGAGAGCCTGTATTAGGTTCTACTGTCACAGAGGTAGAATGAGAGCCTGTATTAGGTTCTACTGTCACAGAGGTAGAATGAGAGCCTGTATTAGGTTCTACTGTCACAGAGGTAGAATGAGAGCCTGTATTAGGTTCTACTGTCACAGAGGTAGAATGAGAGCCTGTATTAGGTTCTACTGTCACAGAGGTAGAATGAGAGCCTGTATTAGGTTCTACTGTCACAGAGGTAGAATGAGAGCCTGTATTAGGTTCTACTGTCACAGAGGTAGAATGAGAGCCTGTATTAGGTTCTACTGTCACAGAGGTAGAATGAGAGCCTGTATTAGGTTCTACTGTCACAGAGGTAGAATGAGAGCCTGTATTAGGTTCTACTGTCACAGAGGTAGAATGAGAGCCTGTATTAGGTTCTACTGTCACAGAGGTAGAATGAGAGCCTGTATTAGGTTCTACTGTCACAGAGGTAGAATGAGAGCCTGTATTAGGTTCTACTGTCACAGAGGTAGAATGAGAGCCTGTATTAGGTTCTACTGTCACAGAGGTAGAATGAGAGCCTGTATTAGGTTCTACTGTCACAGAGGTAGAATGAGAGCCTGTATTAGGTTCTACTGTCACAGAGGTAGAATGAGAGCCTGTATTAGGTTCTACTGTCACAGAGGTAGAATGAGAGCCTGTATTAGGTTCTACTGTCACAGAGGTAGAATGAGAGCCTGTATTAGGTTCTACTGTCACAGAGGTAGAATGAGAGCCTGTATTAGGTTCTACTGTCACAGAGGTAGAATGAGAGCCTGTATTAGGTTCTACTGTCACAGAGGTAGAATGAGAGCCTGTATTAGGTTCTACTGTCACAGAGGTAGAATGAGAGCCTGTATTAGGTTCTACTGTCACAGAGGTAGAATGAGAGCCTGTATTAGGTTCTACTGTCACAGAGGTAGAATGAGAGGCTGTATTAGGTGCTACTGTCACAGAGGTAGAAGGAGAGGCTGCATTACATGCTACTGTCACAGAGGTAGAAGGAGAGGCTGTATTATGTGCTACTGTCACAGAGGTAGAAGGAGAGGCTGTATTAGGTGCTACTGTCACAGAGGTAGAATGAGAGGCTGCATTAGGTGCTTCTGTCACAGAGGTAGAATGAGAGGCTGTATTAGGTGCTACTGTCACAGAGGTAGAAGGATAGGCTGTATTAGGTGTTACTGTCACAGTGGTAGGTGGAGAGGCTGTATTAGGTGCTACTGTCACAGAGGTAGAAGGAGAGGCTGCATTAGGTGCTACTGTCACAGAGGTAGAAGGAGAGGCTGTATTAGGTGCTACGTTCACAGAGGTAGAAGAGGCTGTATTAGGTACTACTGTCACAGAGGTAGAAGGTGAGGCTGTATTAGGAGCTGCTGTTGTCACAGTTGTAGAAGGAGAGGCTGTATTAGGTGCTGTTGTCACAGAGGTAGACGGAGGGGCTGTACTAGGTGCTACTGGCACAGAGGCAGATATAGAGGCTATATTAGGAGCTATTGTCACAGAGGTAGAAGACGAGACTGTATAGGGTATATAATCCCTCAGCCATCACTATCACAGTTATACATCTGTATCTGCAGCCAGCTACATCCCTCTGCTGTTCAACATGTTTATCTACATTATACTGCACTATACTGTTTGTGCTGCATTATGTTACATCATCACATGCTGATTGCATGGTTTTCTCATTTTGGTTGACCTATCCTATTATTGAAATACTTTCTTCAGAATTATTTTATACAGCCATATATCAAATCTAGAAACAGTAACATTTCACTCATGGAAAATTTCATTTTTTTTCTAACAAACAGCCTTTTCTTTATTGCAAGAGATTCTTCTTTCTAATGGCAAGGATGAAATGTATTACCATAAAACATTCACACATGTCCTTGTTCATGAACACCTTTAACATCAAAGTAATGTAAAGCTGTTAAATCTTCACTTGATAACAAAATGTTTGTACAATTCATGTACAGGAAAAAAAACAGGTTATATTAAAAAGCATTTATTGTATGGCTCAAAGCTCTCAGTTTACCCTGCTCCAGCCTCTGTTTTACAGGCCTTCCACTGCTTTCCTTGCCCAGGCTTTTTCTCACTCTTTCTTGGGATATGTCCAGAGACTTTCTCAATTTTCCTATTTCAACTTCATTTACTTTCTTTCTCTCAGCTATTTGACACTGCCTGTCTTCACTCTTCCTCAGAAAACCCACGGCTCAGTTGATTCTCTTCATGATAGGAATTTAGCAGCTGCATCCCTTATTGAGTGCTCTTTAACACAGAGGGCCCTTGCCCCACAGCTGGCACTCTAGCCAAACAGGATTGCCTCCCAGGTCTGCTATTTGGTGTATCACAGTTATAGTATAAAAAACAGTTGTTTTTATTTAGCACCACTTCACTGTGCACTCTTTTAGGTATGGCAAAGACGTATGGCTGTCACCTAAACCAGTGCCGAAACTAGGGGAGGGCAGGGGACACATGTGCCCCGGGCACAGCATCAGGAGGGGTGCCACCGGCAGGGCTAGGGGCGGATCCAGTGGGGGGAAACTATTAATATTGTTACTGGGCGGGCAACACTGCTCCCTCCCTCTGCTCCCACTCTACAGGCACTGAACCTAAGGTTGCCGGGAAGGGAGGGGGCTAGGATCAGGGCCTAGGATCAGTGTCAGGCACAGAGCAGCCGATGATGAAAAGAGAGCTGTCAGCAACTTTAACCCTGCGCTCTGACACATCCTACTGAGACCCTGCCGAGGCCTGGTGACACCGCAAACATCCCTGGAGAGATTGCACACAGCCCTGGTGAGACCACATGTAGCCCTGGCGAAACTGCATGCAGCCCTGGTGAGACTCTACACAGCCCTGGTGAGACAGCATGCAGCCTTGGTGAGACCGCATGTAGCCCTGGTGAAACTGCATGCAGACCTGGTGAGACCCTACACAGCCCTGGTGAGACCACACGCAGCCCTGGTGAGACCACACTGTCAGGATCACTTGAATTACACTTGTTGGGGATCACAACTGTGGAGGGGTATTATGCAAAAAGGCTACTCAGGGTTGAGTCTCAGGCGTCACTCGCAATCTGAACGGCGAGTTTGAGACTCGGTCATCACAGCCAAAGCAAAAAGGAGCAGTATCAAACAATGGTTATCTACTTCATAACCTGAATACTGACAAAAAGGCACAAACTATATAGTATCTGATGGTTGCTAAAGGAATCCCAGGACGCGGTTACCACCTAACACTGACAGTCCATACAACAATGAGGATTTGTATTGCAGTGAGCTAAGCTCCAATCAGAGCAGTACTTGCGGTTAGTGTCCAGGTTGTTGCAGCGATGAGTTGCAGATGGTAGCAGGTTCAGGAGGCAACAGGCGTTCTGACCTCAATTTCGGAACGCCATGTTGCCCCTCTGATGCTCTTAAATAGTGCCCGGGCGATGGGAGAAGCCGCGGTTCGTACTGCACGACTTCCGCGTTCCAGCGTGGAACGCAGCCGCCGCGTCACGAGTACCTCGAGCGGCTTCCGTGTTCCACAGTGGAACGCAAGGAAGCCGCCGCTGACACAGGGGAACGCGGTCCGGTGGCGTTACAGTATCCCCCCCAGAGGGGACACCTCAGGGGTCCCCACGTGGAGCAGGGCGCTCAGGGTATCTACGATGGAAGAGATGAGTTAGTCGGGGGGCATGCACATCTCTCGAGTCTTCCCAGGAATCACCCGAGGGACCATACCCTTTCCATCGAATAAGATACTGCAAGGAGGCACCCCTCTTCCGGGAGTCAAGTATCTTGTCGATCTCATATTCAGTCTCTCCCTGAACCTCAACTGGAGGAGCAGGGAGAGGCGTCCTGAGCGGAAGCTGGTTGGGTTTGAAGGGTTTGAGTAGTGACACATGGAAGGAAGGATGGATCTTCCATTCCGGGGGGAGAGTGAGGCGTACAGCGTTTTGGTTCAGGATCTTCTCAATGGGGAATGGGCCGATAAAGCGTCGTCCCAGTTTCCTTGTGGGTATGTTGAGGCGGAGATTTTTTGTAGACAGCCAAACTTTGTCGCCTATTTGGTACGTAGGTGGAACCGATCGACAGGTATCGTAATGTCTTTTTTGACGTTCGTTGGCTCGTACACATTGAGAGATCTCTGTTAGATTTTTAAGGTAGTCTTCTACTGCGGGGACGTTGCTGGGTGTGGTGAAGGGAGGCAAACTGGTAGGGTGGAACCCGTAGTTTGCGTAAAACGGGGAGTGTTGGGTGGATGAGCTAGTGGCATTGTTGTATGCGAATTCAGCGAGGGGTAATAGATCGAGCCAATCATCCTGGAGATGGGTACAGTAACATCTGATGTATTGTTCCAGGCATTGGTTCACCCGCTCTGTTTGGCCATTGGTCTGAGTATGGTATGCAGTTGACATCCTATGATCAATTTGGAGGGACTTGCATAAGTCTTTCCAGAATTTGGATATGAACTGGCTTCCTCGGTCGGAGATAATCCTGGAGGGTAAGCCATGTAATCAGAGGATCTGTCCGAGGAAGGCGTGGTCCGTTTCTTTTGATGTGGGTAATTTTTTTAAAGGGGTGAAATGTGCCATCTTAGTTAGTAGGTCGACAGTGACCATAACGGTATTGTGACCTTCTGAGCGAGGCAGGTCAACGATGAAATCGAGTGACACTACCTCCCAGGGTCTGTTAGGTATTTCCAATGATGCTAGTAACCCATAAGGATATCTCCGATCTGTCTTGGTGGTGGTACATATATCGCATGTGGTTACGTATTCTTGAACGGAGTTAGACATACCTGGCCACCAGAATGTTCTTTTGATTAGCTCTAAAGTTTTTTTGATCCCGAGGTGACCCGCTAGGGGGGCGTCATGTAGGAGATGGATGGGTTTGTGCTCTGGGTGGCACGTAAAGTTTGCCATCCTTGAAAGAAAATCCCTCGTCGTCTTGTACTAACCCAGTGGGGATAGGAGGATCGCCCTCAGCCGGATCATATTTTGCTAGTTCTCTGAGACTGGTTGCGAGGCCGAGGAACCGGGTTGGCGGAAGTAGAAATGAAGGTCGATATGAGTCGGGATTCTCCTCGTTCATTCGTGAGAGGGCGTCCGCTTTTGCGTTCTTCGCTCCTGGCTTGTAGGAGATATGGAAATTAAAACGGTTGAAGAAGAGACTCCAACGTACTTGACGTGCAGACATACTTTTACACGTTTTGAGGAATTGTAGGTTGCGGTGATCTGTGAAGATCATGATGGGGTGTTTGCCACCTTCCAAGAGGTGTCTCCAGTTGCTCAGGGCATCTTTAATGACGAGCAGCTCCTTCTCTCCAATGGGGTAATTCTTTTCCGCCGTACTCAGAGTCCGGGAGTAGTAAGCTACTGGGTGTAGTGGTTCTGAATGGGACGGCTGTTGTGACAGTACTGCTCCTATGGCGAGGTGGGAAGCATCTACTTCTAGCACAAAGTGGAATTCAGGGTTGGGTAATTGGAGGATGGGAGCGGAGGTGTACCTCTGTTTGAGGGTGTCAAAGGCTTCTTAGGCATCTTTGGACCAGGTGTAAGGCACTTTTGAACTTGTTAGCCGTGTTAGAGGTTTTACAATCCCTGAAAAGTTTTTTTATGAACTTTCTGTAGTAATTTGAGAAACCCAGGAATCTTTGTAGGGCCTTGCGGGTACGTGGAACAGACCATCCTAGGATACAATCGACTTTGGATTGGTCCATCTGGATCCCCTCGGGGGGAGATATTGTAGCCCAGAAAGGAAATGGACGGCTGTTCGAATACGCATTTTTCCAGTTTGGCATACAAGGAATGGGCCCGAAGGCGGGTTAACACCCACCTGAGGTGTTTTTTATGTTCTGTGGGGTTGTCTGAGTACATGAGGATGTCATCTAGGTATATGACAACACAGACGTCCAACAGGTCTCTGAAGATGTCATTGACAAAATGTTGGAAGGTTGCGGGGGCGTTGCACAACCCAAAAGGCATCACAGTGTACTCAAACAACCCATACCTGGTCTTAAAGGCTGTCTTCCACTCCTCCCCTTCTCGCATTCTGATGAGGTTGTAAGCACCTCTAAGGTCTAGTTTAGTATAGATGCGAGACGTTTGTAATCTCTCGATCAATTTGGGTATGAGAGGGAGTGGGTAACAATTATGGGGCGTAGGCCCCCATCCTTGTTCCTCACAAAAAACATCCCGGCGCTGGCGGGGATGTAGATGGTCTTATGAACCCCTTGGTTAAGTTTTCATCTAGGTACGTTTTTAGATGGGTTAATTCGGGCTGAGAGAGTGGATAGATCCGCCCGGTGGGAATGGGACTGCCCTGGACAAGGTCAATCGGGCAGTCATAGGGCCTGTGTGGAGGGAGCGTGTCTGCCCCTCGTTTGCTGAAGACATCCGAGAATTCGAGTAGATGGGGAGGTAGCCCCTCTGGGGAGATTTGCATAACCGGGATGCCCGGATAACAGGTCTCGGTACAGTAGGTAGATTGCAACTGTACCTCCCCCTTTGTCCAGAGGAATGTAGGTTGGTGGAAAGTTATCCAGGGAAGGTCCAACACTACTGGGAATAGAGGAGAGGGAAGGACATCGAAGGAAAGGTATTCGGTATGCCCCTCTCCACAAGTCACCAGGAGTGGTTGAGTATGGTAAGTGATCGGCCCTGAAGGGGAAGTGGACCCATCAAGAAAACTTACGGACACTGGGTTAGGCTTCAATATGTGGGGTACTTTATTGAGTTTTACAAGGTGTAGGTCAATAAAGTTGCCACAGGCCCCGGTATCCACCATGGCTTTAACGGTGATCCTCTCGAGATCACACTGTAAAATGAGAGAGACATATATATATGAACTGCTCTGGGCTAGGGTAGGTGACAATTTACAAATGTGGAGAATGCTACCTTCAGTCTTCCTCTTGACTGCTGGGCATGTTTTAACCACATGATCGGAGGCAGCACAGTAAAGGCACAGGTTCAAGGCACGTCTCTGGGCTTTTTCTGCTTGAGTGAGCGTTCCTCTCATAGTTCCCACTTCCATTGGCTCCTCCTTTGGTGGTGATCTGGCTCTGCTAGGGCCCGAAGGAGGGGGGTATACGCGCTCTGATCTCCGTTCCCGGAGTCTCCGGTCAATGGTTACTGCCCGTTGAATGAGATCATCTAGAGTGTGGGGCATTTCGTTGCGGGCTATCTCGTCTTTTAGAGCTTCGGAGAGCCCCAGACGAAACTGGTTGCGGAGACTGATGTTATTCCACTCAGTCTCACGCGCCCAACGTTTGAATTCCGCGATGTAGTCCTCCACGGGTCTGCGGCCTTGTTTGAGTCCGCGCATGGCGGTTTCTGCTGTCAGTTGTTTGCCTGCGTCCTCATAGAGGAGTGCCATAGTCTCCATGAACCTGGGGAAGGACTCCAGTACCTAGTCCTCTTCCTCTAGATAGGTCTCAGCCCAAGCTCTGGGTTCCCCTTTAAGGGAGGATATAAGGGTAAGCACTTTAATGCGGTCTGTTTGGTATGTGCGAGGCCGCAGGTCAAACATTAGTCTGCAAGAAGTTACAAATTGTCTGAAAGTTTTCCTGTCCCCAGAGAAGGGTTCAGGGGCACAGACCTTAGGTTCAGGACCTTCACGGGGATGCACAGCAGCTGCGTTTTGGTTGATCATTGTGCGCAGCCTCTGGTTCTCGACCTGTAGGTCCTGCATAGAGGTGGTCAGTGTCTCCACCCTTTGGGACAGGGTGACCAGGTGTCTGGCTAGCTCCGCTGGATCGATGTTTTTATGGGTTCCGAAATTCTGTCAGGATCATGTGAATTACACTTGTTGGGGATCACACCTGCGGAGGGGTATTATGCAAAAAGGCTACTCAGGGTTGAGTCTCAGGCGTCACTCGCAATCTGAACGGCGAGTTTGAGACTCGGTCATCACAGCCAAAGCAAAAAGGAACAGTATCAAACAATGGTTATCTACTTCATAACCTGAATACTGACAAAAAGGCACAAACTATATAGAGTCTGATGGTTGCTAAAGGAATCCCAGGACGTGGTTACCACCTAACACTGACAGTCCATACAACAATGAGGATTTGTATTGCAGTGAGCTAAGCTCCAATCGGAGCAGTACTTGCGGTTAGTGTCCAGGTTGTTGCAGCGATGAGTTGCAGAGCAGTGGGCATCCAATGCACAGCGGGGTGGCAGCAGGTCCAAGGCTTTGTTTGGCACAGGTAGCAGGTTCAGGAGGCAACAGGCGTTCTGACCTCAATTTCGAAACGCCATGTTGCCTCTCTGATGCTCTTAAATAGTGCCTGGGCGATGGGAGGAGCCGCGGTTCGTACTGCACGACTTCCGCGTTCCAGCGTGGAACGCAGCCGCCGCGTCACGAGTACCTCGAGCGGCTTCCGCGTTCCACAGTGGAACGCAAGGAAGCCGCTGCTGACACAGGGGAACGCGGTCCGGCGGCGTTAGACACACGCAGCCCTGGGGAGACCGCCCACAGCCCTGGGGAGACCGCCCACAACCCTGGGGAGACCGCCCACAGCCCTGGTGAGACCGCCCACAGCCCTGGTGAGACTGCACACAGCCCTGGTGACAGTGGAAACAGACCTGATGACACCACCCGCAGCCCTGGTGAGACTGCACGGAGCCCTGGTGAGACTGCACAGAGCCCTGGTGAGATCACACAGAGCCTGGTGAAACCACAGATAGCCCTAGTGAGACTGCACAGTCCTGGTAAGAACCTGCACAACCCTGGTGATACTGCACACTGCCCTGGTGAGACCGCACAGCCCTGGTGAGACCTTGTACATCCTCCTGAGACCACACACAGCCCTGTTGAGACCCCACACAGCCCTGGTGTCACCACACACAGCCCTAGTGAAACCACAAATAGCCCTGGTGAGACTGCACGCAGCACTGGTGAGACCCTGCACATACCCCTGAGACCCTACACAGACCTGGGAAGGCTGCACACAGCCCTGGAAAGAACCTGCACATACTCATGAGACCCCCGCACAGCCCTGGGGAGACCACATGCAGCCCTGGTGAGACCTCACGCAGCCTTGGTGAGACCCCGCACATCCTCCTGAGACCCTGCGCAGCCCTGGTGAAACCCCCACAGACCTGGTGAGACTGTACATCTTCCTGAGAACCCGCACATCCCACCTGAGACCCCGCATATCCCACCTGAGACCCTGTACAGCCCACTTGAGACCCTGCACAGACATCCTGAGACCCTGGAGACATCATGCCACCACCCTGGAGCAACGCAGAGTATGTAGCTTCATATTGTTCTGCATTGCTGTATAATGTATTGCTGGGATTTGTAGTCCTCTATAGCTGGTGCTAGTCTGCATTGCTGTATAATGTATTGCTGGGATTTGAAGTCCTCTATAGCTGGTGGTATTTTGCATTGCCGTATAATGCATTGTTGTGTGGCGGGCCTCCATGGTGGATCAGTGTCTTTAGACCCACTTCTGTGCTCTCTTCTTTTGGTGCAGGGGCACCCCTCCTGATCCACCACAGAGGCTTGAAATCACTGCCAGGAAAATAGAAGCGAGCCCAGGAGCGGCTCCTAAATTAACAAAGCAGCACTGGAGAATAAGGCAATTAGAAGTCTCACCTCTGCGGGGCGCCGCCGGGAGAAAAGAAGAAGAGAGCCCAGAAGTGTGGGGTGGCAGCGGCGGGGTTGGCCATTGCATGGACAACTTCTCCCATTAGCAATTCTGAGTCTTTGCCCCGGGTGATACAATGTCTAGCTTTGCCAATGTCTAGCTTTGCTACTGACCTAAACACAGTGTGGCCTTTATCTGGATATTGGTAATAGATGTAAAGGTACCCAACACTAGTAGTGTACAGGCCCAGGATTGGGACCACACCAGTTAGCTTTAATTACGGACGAATTAACCTTTTATTTTTCTGAAAGAGCCCTTTTAAATCCATGTGCTTCTACACAATATCTACTAATAAAAAGGCTTTAAAAACGTATTTTACAGATTTTGCCACAATGTCCAAGTATGCACATCATATTTGCACATTATGGCACACTAACTCTAAGTGTGCCTTCCTCCAGCACTGACCGATCTAGCCTGTCAGTCCCTGCTCCATCCACCAACGCTGCCATTTCTTCTGCTGCTTCTTCTGGGCCCCCCATCATTCTCCTCATTCATCGGGCTGCCTTGGCCTCGGCCTGCCCGGCAACATTCCTAGTATATTACAGATGTTGGGATGGACCTGGAGTAGTACACTGTATGGTGCATGCACCAAACAGTGCACACAAACAATAAACAACTGCTAGAGGTGACAAGCAGCTGGGTTTTTTTTTCACCGAAGAGACTCTATTTTCTAGAAGTTTTCTATGTTTTAAGTTTACTTCCACTTTAGGGGATCTATTTATAAAAAATTGCATAGCTATCATCTAGAGAAACTGAATATACATTCCCTTTAACAACATTTGCATAGCTATTCATCCAGTGAAACTGCATGTACATTTGTTTTAGGGATTTTTTTATGCAATATATAAAGCTCTAGCGGTTGTGCTAATCGGGCAAAATTAGATATTCTTAAGCTGTTTTATTGTCCAATGGAATGCTCTTATGCTCTTTTCCCTTGTAATGCATGTTCTTCGCCAAGTTTCTCTTTTGGCTAAATGTTCTTAGGCTACTCTCTCTTCTGGTTAATTATTCTTAGGCTATTTTCTTGCAGATGAATGCTCTAGGGCTACTTTCTCTTCTGGTTGAATGTTCTTAGCCTAAGGATCAAATGCCTTAGAGTATTGGGGATGGTTACATTCGCCTGCAAAGACTACTTACATATCAGAAAATAACATTTCACACATAATAAAAACATTACAAGAGTATTATCTGCACCTTTTGAGCAAATGCTGATACATTCAGACAGTAATTTGTCTTATAAATAGACCTGTAAAGGATCTTATCCAATATTTCATATTTATGTGACTAGTAGGGATGCACAGATACTTTTCGAGTACCAGTGCAGATACTTGGCATTTTCATGAGAACTACCAGGGTTGCAGAGGTTGCAGCTGGGACCTGGCTCTGGTGCTCCACCACTGTCCTGAAATCATTAGTCTGTATTGTTTTAGAAAAACTGTCACATGACAATATACAAAAATGTATCAGTACTCGTACTTGTAAGTACTCAGCAAGTACCAGTACTCGTACTCGCAAAACTGGTATCTGTGCATCACTTTATTTATATTTATAAAAACAAAATTGTACATTAAAACAGAGATGTACAAATCCCTGGAGCTCCGTGTGCTCCTTACAAATGACAGCTGCCTCCTAATTTTTTTATTTTTCTCTAGTGTAGTCATGAAGCTCAAAAGTATCGGTACATGTACTCGTACTTGTACCGAGTACTGTACTTGGTATCTGTGCAACCCTAGTGACTAGAAAAAAAATTAGGCAATTTATTGCTTATTTCTGAACCTAGTGAATAAGTAAACATACCTACAAAACACCATACATTCCTTTAATCCAAGCTCTTGTTGTTTTTAGGGGTTTATTGCCGCCGAGAGCCAAATATGATACTTATATAACTTCAGCAAGCACTAATCTTTGAGCATTTTAACCTGGTTATGATAAAATGCTATGCAAAGTGACAATGATAAGCCATATACTTCAAAAGCATCAGTTTGTAATTTATAAATGCCTAATGGCGTGAACTAAGATAAAGCTACAGAGGAATGCAATTATCATAGATGAACAAGTTCAAGAATCAGGAAAGTGTGGTTTAATGAGACAAGGGTTCAGACCCTGATAAAATTAACAGGAAAATCAGAGGCCTAGAACCAAATAGGTATCCATGGTAATCCCTTGGTTGAATCTGTGAACTATGGAGAGGCAGAGAGGTTAACAATAATTATGGATGAAACAGTCAGCATTATATACACCTCCATGTCTTCCCTTAGTTCACAAATCAGTCTGTTGAAGAGTGGTAATTCCTTTGCACAGCACTGTGGGTTGGTCACCTTCGACTAAATGCAGTACATGTCCAGTATTTAGAAACTTTTCTCTTGATTTTGAGCATCACTCAACGTTATGGCTTGCATCAACAGGCTTTGGTTAACATCAGAATTGCTTCTCACCCCATACATGTCAATGGGAATGAAAAAGCAGCTTTAAGCAGGCTAATCGTGTTCATAAGGAGGTCAAATGCAGTTTAGGAGATGGCCAACTGCAGGTCACATGCACCAGTTAATAATTTTTGAGCATCTCAATCTAATCTCACATGCAAGCTGAATGCAACTGTGGTGACCAGGATTTGCCTGTTAACACAAGCCCAAAGCTTTTCAAACCAGGCCCTTAGAGTAGTGTAATGTCAATGTATAGCTAGAGCAGTTAAAAATCCTCACTACATAAAAGAGAGAAGAAAGAGGCAGCAGAGCCAATGCCTGAGTGCATTGCCTAAAGAGAAGATACATAATTGACTATAGCATATACATTGTAGTTTGCTGTTGGTGGGATTTGTTTCCCCCAAATTTATTACAGATGGTTTTTCTCCTCACTTTAATTTTGGATGAAGCCAATGGTGGTAGAGAAACTAGAGCTAAGAGTCTGAATTCTATACAAATGTGCAAAGCTATAGAGTGGTCTCATGTGAACATTAGTAATTTGCAAATGCTGGTAATATTGTGCAAAATGGATTTTCCTAATGTTTACACCACTTGATATCAGCATGACTATGTATTTGTCTATGTTTGCATTTAGTAACTACGTTAGGTGTCATGTGGTGCTTGTTAATTCTAAAGTGAAGATTTCTGAGTTTCATAATGATTCTATATGCAAGTATAACTCATTACAGAATTATTTTTCAATGTGAGTTTGTCTTAGAATTGCATTTTTGTTTCTGCTGAATTCCTGCTTTGTTTCTCTTTTTCTTTGCTTGCCTTGTTTCTTCTGTTTTAAACAGTGGGTTGAAGAAATTCAGTTTTATTTGCAACAATAACACATCATCTTATAGCTAGCTCTGTTATTTCTGATTTCTCTGCAAAAAAAGTATAATTACTGTCTATAGCTAGCCAAACTGTCATTAGTTTTGGGTTACTATTAGCTTAAAAATAATGTTGACAACAATCTCAAATCACATCTCTAAAAATAGTTAGATTTCTTTCTAGCCATGCAGATGTTTGAAATTTAATTTGTTTCCATTTTACCCTAAGACAGAGTCTTCAAGTTATTTTAGGTTCTATTTGAAGAGAAGCTTAAAATCACAATTCCTTGAAGAGTTATGTCAGTGAAAAATATACTGTAGGATAAAATTGTTTCTGTAAACCTCAGCAGATTTATACCAGCTTGTATCATCAATTTTCTTTTTTTGGCAAGACAGCAAATGTAAAACATTACTGTATGTGTCTTTAAGAAAATAATCTTAAAAAACTTTAACTGTACCAACGGAAAATATCATATATGTAATGCGTGGCTTCCTTTTCTTACTTTGGCTACAGTGGTGTTATATGTAACAAATTTGGCTGCACATGCATATGACTAGAGACATATGATATTAGTGTTCTGCATCAACCTAGAATTTCTGAGTCATGAGCACCAATGGGAACAGTCATGTCACAAAAATGTGGTTGTACAAATTTGCGTATCCCTGTTTGCCCAGATGTTGTTGATAGAATATATATCTGAATAACTCTCAGATTTCCAAAAATCTTCATAAATATTACTAAGAATGTGAACTTAAATGTTTACTTTGCAAAAATATTGGGACCCTGCATTACTGTCAGATAATGCACCACTTCACGCAGAAAATTGTTGCAATTTCAAATGTTTAGGCATTCTCATGTTTATTTATTTTGTTTGTATTGGTATGACACAAAAAAGTGGTGGAAACAATCTGACACATTCCACTCAAACACCCAAAATGGACTGGACAAAATTATTGGCACCCTCAATTAATATTTGGTAGCACAGCCCTTGGAAAAAATCACTGAAATCAATAGCTTCCTGTAACCATCAATGAGTTTCTTACACCTCTCTACAGGAATTTTGGACCACTCTTCTTTCGCCAACTGCTCCAAGTCTCTCAGATTGGAAGGGTTCCTTTTCCCAACTGCTTTTTTGAGATCTCTCTACAGGTGCTCTATGGGATAGAGATCTGGACTCATTGCTGGCCAGTCCAGTACTCTCCAGCACTTTGTCTGAAACCATTTCTGGGTGCTTTTTGATATATGCTTTCGGTGATTGTCCTGCTTTAAGACCTCTGATGAAGACCCAATTTTCTGACACTGGGCCCTAAATTGCACCGCAGAATTCTTTGGTAGTCTTCATATTTCATAATGCCATGCACACAGTCAAGACATCCAATGTCTGAAGCAGCAAAGCAACCCCAAAAACATCAGTGACCCTCCACCATGTTTGACTGTATGGACTGTATTTTTGTCTGAAAACAGTAGAATGATGGGCTTTACCAAAAAGCTGTAATTTTGTTTCATCTGTCCACAGCACATTCTCCCAAAAGGATTTTGGCTTCCTCAGGTAAGTTTTGGCAAACTCCAATCTGGCTTTTTTATGTTTCTTTTTGAGCAGTGGGGTCCTCCTGGGTCTCCTACCATAGCGTCCCTTTTTATTAAGTGGGCGAAGTATAGTGCGAGCTTACACCGTTGTACCCTGTGCCTGATGGTCAGCTTGAATATGTCTGGAAGTTGATCTCGGGTCTTTATCCACCATTCGAGCAATCCTTTGTTGCAATCTTTGATCAATTGTTCTTTTTCGTCCACGTCCAGGGAGATTAGCTACAGTGCCATGGGCTGTAAACTTCTTGACAATGTTGCGCACAGTGGACACAGGAACATTAAGATCTCTGGAGATGGACTTGTAACCTTGAGATTGTCCATGCTTTTCCACAAAAACTTGGAATGCAATGATTTCTTGCAATTTGGATAAGGTGCCAATAATTTTGTCCAGTCCATTTTTGGAATTTTGCGTGGAATGTGTCAGATTTGGCTTTTTTTTCTCCACTTTTTTGTGTCATACCAATACAAAAAAAAAAATAAACACGAGAATGCCTAAACATTTGTAATTGCGCCAATTTTCTGCGCGAAGTGGTGCATTATCTGACAGAAATGCAGGGGTGCTAATATTTTTGACCATGACTAGATCAGAATCTGATGGCATTTATTACCATTAAAGTGTATGTATAAGCAAAACTATTTTCCAAAGTTTTGGAGAGAGTAGGGAAGGGTAAAACCTCTGTTGGTTTATTTTTGTTGTCCATGTCCCCACTGGGTAGATTCACTCTATTTGTCCTGGTGACCATTGTCACTGAGACAGAAACTGATGGGGTTATAGAGTTGTCACCAGAACAAGAGATGAGGCTAAATCTTCCAATAGCCTCCAATAGTTCTTTTGTAAACTGCCTAACTGCCTTTACACAGTTTGTAGAGATTTTCTCCCACTTCCTGTAGTGTCTCTCGAACAAGAAGTGAAGGTTAATCTCCAAAACTTGACACTGTCAGCAAACAATAAGCTGACAGGAGTTTCTCCAAAACTAAAAAAATGTCGGCTTTACATACATTTTAAGTTGTTTGCAAGTAATATGTTTTCAGTCGGGTAAATATTATCCTCTATTTATGTGGTAAGGAGTTTTTTTTTTAACTAACAGTCATTAGAAAATCACCTTACACATATCTACCAGCCTGAAAATGTCTAATTTTAAGAATCAGGATGGCAAAGTTAGTACAGCTCAAGGCTTGCTCCAGGAAAAGGTTAAAAGTGTACAGAATTGTGAATTAATTATTTACATAGATATGTCTAAATGCCCCCAAATGACTGAATGTCTTATGTATTAGCTCTTTCTGTCTGCCATCTCCATTCTCTTTCAGGTCCAGCCATTGGACACAGTTCAATCTCAGGCTCTCTTGGTACCCATCACCTGACATATACTGCTCTCTTCCTTGCCCTAGTAGAGGATGTTGCACTGTTGCTGATGGCTAATAGTATCGATACTCCTTGGATCTATAAAAAATACTAAAGCAATATCGCTAAAATAAATTATGTTTAAATCCAAAGCTGCAGTGTTATATGTGCCAGATATTCTGGAACAATAATTTTATATCCATTTCCATAAGTCTTTCCCAGTGTTAACTGCAGCCCAGATTTAAATAATGTTCCACAGCTAGTGCTATATCACTGGCTCCATAAAAAATATAAAATAGCACTTACAATTAAATTCTGCCTTTTGTGGACACATTGATAACTTTAACAATTTTAATAGAATAGGAAAGGAAAATACAGACAGAAAAAAACTCTATTCGCTTAGCCCTGAAACCACCATGTGTTTTGTGGCAGAACTCTGAGAAGATGTATATATTTCATGATAACATGAGGCCATGCTAAATGCGTGAAGTACACATCACTGTTAACACATTGCAACTATTAAGTAACATGTCCATAACTGGAACTAAGACTGATCTTGGAAAATCATATGCAATGTCTGTCTATCTGTCCCTTTACCAAAAAAAGAAATCAGAAGCTTTTCGCTAAGCTAGAGACACACAGAAATTCCGGGTCAGGTATGATAGCCAAGGGGAGGTAGGTCTTCTATTTTTTATGAGATCTGTCAACAAATATTCCAGTCATTTCCTTTAACTGAGATAGCCAAGTATACAGTATTAGCGCATATAACATCTAATGATATTTCTTACATAACATGCACAAACACACACCCAGCACTTTCATAACTTAGAAAAAATTATACATTTAAAAACATAATAAACAGATCTGCATATATTCAGATATATCAGATAATAATTAGGTTATGTATTGGGTACTTAGGAATTCTGAAGGCATCTTAAGCAAAACATTGTCATTAGAGAAAAAAATAACTGCCAAAATTGAGACACTGGAAACTACTGCTCTGTGTTATTATGTGCAATGGTGTATGGAACAGGAACTTTCCTGTATATTCTGGAAAGTCCTAGTGTTTTCCTACTGCAGAGTGCTGTGCAGAGAGACTTTCATGTATAACATTCCCTTCCAACAGCCTATCCATACTCTACGTTTCGTTTAGTTCTGAATGCAAATTCATACAACATTTTGTGCATTTGGACATACGGGTGCATCCGAATGTTCGAATTCCAATGAGGGCGAATGCAAACAAATCCAAATGTACTTACAAATTTCGCATCACCTGTATTTCGTTCAAAAAGAAATCAAATCGATCACATGACTGTTTTCTGGCAAATCAGAAAACCCCGTCCGAAACCAAAACAAAATTCCAAAAGATCCGATTTAGAATAACGAAAAAAAAATGATGTTTGGACACGAAACACAAAACAAAAAAATCTGAAACAAAACAAATGTTTTACCAGCTTAAATGTCTACTCTGCACCTGTAAAGGTTATAAAGTGGAGTTGCTGAAGACTCTGAAACAAAAGCATGTTTTATATGTAGTGAATGTATATCTTTGGTTTTAGATAGAGTAGTGGTTAAACCCGTATCAGATTAACATGTGCTGTATTTGTCCCGTTGTGGAAGCACAACAAGAAGTGAGAGGAAATCTCTACAAAGTGGAGGGAAATCACCTCCTGGGCAGTTGTCACCACAACAGGGGTCCCTATTGGAAGATTTACCCTGGCATCTTGTTCTGGTGACAATTTTGGATTTCCCATAACTTTTAAAGTATCACCAGGATGCATAAAAGAGAGTTAAACTACCTAGGATGAATACAGCCAGCAATAAGAACCTGATATGAGTTCTAATCCTTCCCCAAAATATATGCTGTAGTCATGTGTGTCCTATAGATCTATAAAATCTAAATCTAGATATAGATATATAGATATATAAAATCTCAATCTATCATTATTTGGCAATAACCATTTACAGTCAGTGGGGTTATTTATTAGAAGACTGTTCACTTAGGAAGTAAAGCAGTATTCATTTTGAATACTCAAGGTAGCCATACAATATACAAATTTTGGTCGGTTCTTGATGAACCAGCTGAAATCCATACAGTGGTTGCCACTCTTGGCACCTTTTCAGCTGGCATCCCTTGTTCAGCTGATCGCAGGAGCCGGTCAGAAAATCTTTGATGCTGACTCTGTTAGGGTATTCTGACACCAGTCGATGGCCACCATCAGAATACAGTGCAAATGTATTATTATTATAACTATTTTTATTTTTATTATATATTATTACAAATAATATAAACAATGTACTTCTGCTCCTTTTATTGTCTACTCAGCAGGCTAGGGTGTGTTTTGACCCAGTGTTCTTGTCCCCACTGTGCTGCTGCAGTGGAGATATAAAATCTGGATGTGCTTTCTGACAGGTGTTCCTGAATCACAAAGCTGGCTGCACAGAATTATAGATTTCTTAATAAGTTAGCTGTTACCGTTGTAGCACCCCCTGACCCCCAAGGGCATGTGGCGAACCCCAGAGGCAGGGAGGGCTGACTTTTCACTGCCAGGGATGGATCCTTAGCCAGGGTGTGGGATGTGAACAGTAAATAGGGCACCAGTCTTTAAGTACTTTTTCAAAGCTTTAATGTAGAACAGCCAAAACTGGGAGAGAGGATATAGGGCTACAGACATCCATTGACAAAATAAACTCGAGGCTCACCAATCCCTTCCAGCTTACACGGTACAGGAACACTTTAGTTAAACAGAGGATGACACTCTGTAATATAACTGGATAGAGGACAATCTTGAGATCTTCCCTGAGAGAACAGACTTGTTCTTGAGGTTCAGGCCATCTTGGTCTCCCTGGAACCTCCAACAGATAAAGGGCTCTTTTAGTTCTCCATCCCAGACGGTTCTAGACCCCACCTGGATCCACATCTGGCCTCCTGCAAGCTTCAGGCCTAGTTACCTTCTTCAACTGTGTACACCCTACCGCCAGGCTAGGGCTCGGGGTAGACAGCCCTGAGCACATGGAAAATCCTGAGTATTTATGAACTTCCCCAGCATGCGCCACTGGCCATGAACCTCCTAGTAATTGGCTGGAGAGACACAAACACCCGCAATGTTTTCCTATTGGCTGTCCCACTCCGTGGCAGGGTCACACCCCTCTACAGATAGGTGCAGACAATAACAGAACTATGAATGACCAAATAATCACAGACTACAAATCAGCCAGACTGATTACAAAAAGCTAGCCGAAAGATCAGCCGAAGCTACGGCCAGATCCTTCGGCAGCTTCGTGAATAGACCCCTACATTTAAAGAGCCATTCCACTTACAGTGAAGGGGATACACCATGTACTGTATATGTTTTAGATGTGTATTTGGCTACTTGCTTAAAGTTAATCTTTGTAGTCAGCCATGTGAACATAACATACTTGCTACATGGCTCTAGATTTATCTCTGGCAGTCCAGCAGGCTTTCCTGTATACTAATATTCTATATGAACTTGAATCTGAGCTTGCAAATATGCTGGCAACATGTTACCAACTTAGTGGCACAACAATCTATTTTTGAGAGAGTGAAATGGCACCACACAAAATCATATGACGAGAAGCTGCAGCATCACCTAAAAGCAATGTAAGAAGCCCACAGTTTCTATTTCTGTTTTCCATAAAAGCATGCCTAGTTATAGTCTCATACTCTTCTCAAAATTAGAAAATCTTCTCTGTTTAATGCTGTGTAGCAATAACTCATTAAAATGCTTTTATTTGAGTAATGTGCTGATGATCTCAAGCAAAATTAGTAATTCTATGAAGGAGGATAACGGCCTTGGGCAGCAGAAGCTTCTTTTGAATTAGCAAGGCTCTCTTCAAAATTGGGTCATATAATTTGCCAGTGCTTCAGTGAACTGAACAGCACAGGGGTGAAAAGCCAACTGCTCAGATAGAGGCACAAATTAACCTTTATGCCGTTGTTTGGCCCTATGTCAACAGACAAGACCAGCATGGTCAAGCTAGAAGCACAAAGGCTAAGATATATACACTGCAATAGAAACAAGTGACACTCCTAAACAATCAGTCTCATCTTATTGCCCCAAGGGACTAGCTCTATAGTTACAGAGTGAAAGTAAACGGACTGATTTGTGTTGGCTTGATTACAGCAGCTCATAAATGATTGAGAGGCTGGGAACCACACTTCAGTTGTTTGTAAGATGAATCTAATATATTTTCAAATCATCTTGTGCACAGTACATTCATAACATGCAGATTGGGACCTCTTTGTACTTCTACATGCAAAACAGTTGTTTTTAACATTCCTCTCCCTTTGTTTTTAGTATGATTATTATATTCATCTTTATTTTCATTTAGTTTATCAGTGTCAGAAAAATAAAAAGACTGGACATATTTGTGTAAATTTCCATATATGCAATCAAAGGAGCGACTTGTGTATAATGAATTTAGCATGAGTCTGATCTGCAACTGAGCATTACCAGCAAGTCAGTCAGACAAGATTGACAGATTTTTTTTCTAATCTCTATGATTACATTTATTGCTCTCCTTTATTATTATATTTTCATTCTCCGGTGTAATAAAAACGAATGTTCCTTCAAATAGAATTACGTTACAATAATTGAATGTTTATAGGATTTTTTGTCTTAGGAGCACAGAAAAGATTTACATCTAACAAAGTATGACAATACACATATACTATTAATAAGCCTATTTTTATTATTAGTAGCCTTCTTGCTAACCCTGGTTCTGGGTTTACTTCCCAACAAGGCCACTTTCTATAGGAAATGTTTGTATGGGTTCCCTCCACAACACAAAATCATATTTGTAAGGTAAATGGCTTCGGAACAAGTTAGTTTTAAGCTCACTATACACATTTTAATTTGGTTATAAAATCTTAGATTTACCAACAATACTGTTGTGTCAAAGTGACTATGGACATTAGATGATAGAAAAAATAGAGGGAAACGTTTGCTTCCCACTGAAATACTGGGTGGGTGACCGTGATACACTTCTCCCTATCAAGCACTACATGCTAAACACAGTGGTGGAACTACCAGTGTCGCAGAGATCGCAGCTGCAACGGGCCCTGGAGGTCCGCCACTTAGAAGGGGCCCAGGACAGGAGGACGGGGCCCCTAGTAACCACTGATTACCAGGATATTTAATATCCCGGTAACCGCTAATATCAGTACCGGGGTCTCTTCCTCCTGTCCTGGGCCCTTCGTGCTTCACGCTGCTCCCCTCACCTTGTTCCGGCCGGGAGCAGAGTGAAGCATTATCGAGCAGCCAATGAGTGGAAAGTGGGGCGATTCCCGCCCCCTCATCACACAGATCGGCTGCCGACCATAGAGCTGCCTGTGTGCTATTGAAAGCTCCAACTCCCTGGGTATGAGAAGCCTGCTGCGGACATGAAGCGGGAGATATAGAGAGCTGAGAATATGAAGGGGACATGTGAGAGGAGACTGTGGGGTCAGGGAGCTGAAAGCTGGGGACGTGAAGGGGGAGATGGGGGAAGCTGGGGACATGGAAGAGGAGAGTGTGAGGTCAGGGAGAGGAAAGCTGGGGTAATGAAGGAGGAGGTAATGGGGACATGAAGGGGAGATAATGGGGAGCTGGAGACATGAAGAGGAGAGTGTTTGTTTTTTTTGTCTAAAATGATTTTTTCAAAACAATGTATCTAATGTTCTTCCTTTTTTTTTGGGGGGGGGGGCTTCATGGATTCTTGCACTGGGGCCCTGAGGTCACTAGTTACGCCTCTGGCTAAACAAGAACAATTTTGTTGAGCAAACATTGTGTTTAGAGATCCAGTGGTCAACATAGATACCTTAGTGAGCATGGACCATTTCAGCATTCTGCATGCCCTTAACTGCCTTAAGGACCCATAAAAAAAATGAGTGTTTAATACCGCTACATTTGTGAGTAGCCCTTTTTTTTAAGCTAATACTAAATATTAATCAGTACTGTACAGGGTGGGCGCTCTGTTTGTGTTTTTTTGCATGCCTTGAGGACCCACCGGATTTGATACCTATCATGTACATTGTATAGCGATTGTGCAACCAAATTAAACTGTGTGCACCCAGCTTTAGATTTGTCTAAATAACTTTGATAGGGGCATTATATGCTTTTAGAAAAGAACCAGTAGAAATATGTCATGTATCATGTAATATGGCATATTTTAATTGGCTCTGGTGCAAGAAATTGTTACTAAATGCCCCCTCAACAAGGGCATGCTTTCATATAATAAAATACATAGCTTACATAGGTCCCATGGCTTCTATCCACAACATAAAGCAGTGATGACACATTATTCTACGCTTATTTAAAAAAAATCTGATTTTTAATTTACCAGCACAGATTACCTGTGCACTTTGGCATAATCCACATGTTGTGAAACATTTATGTATGCATACTTCCGAGCTGTTTAATTCCACATTAAAATGAGGGGAAAAAGAGGATTACAGAAAAAATACCTTTTCTGACAGGGAAAGTGCGTTCAGTTTTCCTACAGAGCAAACTCATACTAATGAGAAATCGGTTCAGTAATTGGTATGCTGTAGATCAATTCATTGCTTCAGTCAGTTAAGGTATTTGCACTTATATGATAATGATAACGGTGACTGGTGTACTTGTTCTATATCTCTAGGCATAAGTAATGTTCAAAACACTGAGCTACATATGAAAAAATTTGTGATTAGTGAACTGCTTGTTGATTTAAGAACTTGATGTTCCAACAGTGTGCCAGCTTTTGGCAGTAGGAGTTCATCTTTCTCTTCTAACTAAAGCAGACCTGGCTCATTGGTAAGAAAATGAGGGACATTTCCCAAGTGCTGCATATTTTTAACTTGAATCCTTGCACTTTGTTAAATAGAAATAGTAAGACATAGCGTTGTTCAGTATAATGCTTTGAATAAATGGAATTAGCTTAGAGGTGAGTTTACAGTATGTTACTCAACTACCTATACATGAGGTCTTCTCATCGTTTCATCAGTAATAACCTTCACAAGGCTTGCATCATCCTACAGAGTACAATTCCTGGCCATACTTCTTCATGAGGGATGAAAGACAATTTGTCTAAGCTTACCAAGCACCTATTCAAAAGTACCTGATCTCACAAGAAGGCAGGAGTGCCAAAGTCTATAAAAGCACTGGGGTACTGGACACATGGGAAGGCAGCGGTGTCAATGCCTCTGGGAGCATGAAAATGGTGGACACATGGGAAGACAGAACTGCCAAAGCTTCTGGAAGTACCGAGGTGCTGACCTCACAAGAAGGCAGGAGTGCCAACGTTTCTGAGAGGCCTGGGGTGCTGGACACATGGGAAGACAGTAGTTCCAAAGCCTCTAAGAGCACTGAAATCATAGACACACGTTAAGGCAAGAGTACCAAAGTCTCTGGGAGTATTGGCGTCTAAACTTACATATAGGCAGGAGTGCGAAGTTTCTAGGAGCACTGGGTGCTGAATGCATGGGCAGGAAGGGGGGTCAGAGTCTCTGGGAGCACTTGGGTACTGGGATCACATGAAGGCAGGAGTGCAAGAGTTGCTAAGAGCTTACTAATGGTGCATAGGGCACACAGGTTGATACATTGAACTGTCAGGTTTTATTATTAGAACAAACAAAAGTACATTGCTTAAATATCTGCAGAATAGCTACATTTTTCAAGTATCTCCTTGAATGCGCCCCTTGGCTTGTTTGACCTAAAAATGGCAATATCAAACCCAGCTTCATTAAAATGCGGTTTCAGGTAATACTGGTTTCTCCATCTCCTTCTAATTTCTTTGTGTCTTTGTCTTCAAACTATCTATACACTCCTCCCCCACCTCCAGGGTTTTTTTTTGGTATTGCACCAGTCAGGGATTAGCGATTTGTACTTTTATAATAGAATTACTGTTTAGCAATGGTATGCCAGGTTGTTTGCATGTTATATATGTATATTCCAAATGTTCAACTTAAAAAAATGTTTTTATTAAGAAACAACGACTGTAAATACTTGTAATATATTTTTGATAATAAAGTGCTGATTGTTTCCTGATTTTGAATATAAGCAAATCCTAATGCTTGTTATCACAATTGACAGACAACTGAAAATGTTTTTGGGGATCATATCGCAATTAGTATGACATTTTCTACGTGCAACACAATTTACTGTAGATCGTGATATCAGCCTGCCAAATAATTCCCTTGTGGGACGCACTTACAGACTGGCAGCTTAAAGTGTGTCTAAAGCTAAATCTAATTTTATAGTTCTGAATAGAATAGGGAATGTCATTTTACAGTTATTTTCATGTCCTGTCCCAAAGACTCAACAGGAAATAAGTATAAGAGAAATCCTCCTTTGGACCGATGTCACTGGGACAACTGTACTCGTAAGATGATTTCCACTGTACTGTATTCCTGGTCTAACTCAAAGGGGTCTATTCACAAAGCTAGCCGAAGGATCAGCCCTAGCCAGCTGAACACATCCCAAATGACAGCTGGGCGAAGCCAGCTGTGATCTCTCACAGCTGGCACCGCCCAGTTGCAATGACAGATTAGCGTCCCCAGGTCACCTGGGGACGCTGAACTGTCATTAAACAATGATAACTGGGCGGAGCTGGCCGTGACATCATGGCCAGCTCCACCCAGTTGTTATTCATTGGTCAGGACCTGCTAGAATCCTCTAGCAGGTCCCGGCCAATAGGAAACAGTTGGGCAGAGATAGCTGTCACTGCTAGCTCCACCTAATTGTTTTCTTTAGTTATTTTTTTTCTTTTAAAAAAAATCTTTATTTTTTTTTTACATTTATTATTTATTTACATTTTTAAAACCTTTTTTTCAACTTTTTTCATTGTTTTTCTATTCTACTCGGTACCGCAGAGGTACCGAGCAGAATAGCCCAGAATTCGGCTGACGTGTGGCCGAAGCCAGTCAATGTACGGCTGATTTCAGCCGATGTACGGCTGAAATCAGCCGTACAAGCCTAAAGTGAATAGCTGAGCAGCGTTCGGCTCACATCGGGTGGGTCATTCACTCGGCTGTCTTGGGAAGCTTTGTGAATAACCCTGAACATTTTATATTTTCCCTCACTTTCAGTATTAGTGACATTGGTCATTAGAAAACATAGCTGTGCATAACAACCAATCAGTTTCTCTCTTCAGTTTGTTCAGTTAAGATTTGAAAATGAAAGAGAGGCTGATTGGTTGCCATACACAGCTGCTCCAGATTTTGTCTGCTTCAGTTTTGATAAATTCCCTTCAGAGAGTATTAATATCCCCAGTGGGGAGAACAAACTATCTGAGGTTCTAGCCCTTCCCCACTCCATCCAAAACTAATGAAACAAAATGTTTTGGCTTTTACATGTTGAAGATGAACTCCAGGCACAGAAAAACATTTATTTACATATATTCCTCAAAAGTCACAAAGGCTTTCCTCAAAATATTCCTCAAAAGCCACAAATCTACTTTTTGTGCATCAAATGCCTTTCCAAACACATCATCACTGTGGTGCATATAGCCGCCACAGAAAGCAGAGCCACGGGAGGGACCCAGCAAGCCACACACACTACAGGCTGCCTGCAGAAAACATCAGGGGGCGGATATAAGACCAGTCACCCTGTACAAGGAGAGAGAACAGCACTGACTGATCTTTATTACAGGAAGCTCTTGTACAGAAGTAAAGTTTCACAACAACAATTAGTTTTTTGTTGTTTAATTTACCCAACTGTTTTGTTTTTTTTTGGAAAAATGTTTGGCTGCAAATAGATAAACAATTAAACAAGGTAATCACTGCGTTATTTGTTGTGTTTCATTCATGTTATGGCAGTGTTATAAGGTATACAAATAATGATACACATTATAAATGGTAAAAATGATGGTATCGTCCTCACAGCATGACATATCTACAAAGTCCATATCTCTGCAAAAATCACAAAAACACGTAAAACATGATAACATTTACAATGGAAAATGGTCTTACGTTTTCAGCTGGAGATGCTCTAGGGATTTGTAAGATCTAGAAATCAAAAACTGCCTTTTACATTTTTTTCTTCTTTTCTTCTTTTCTTCTTCATATAACTGGGTAAAGATGAGATAAAAATGCATTCTGCTATTTCTGCTATGCATGGGGGGTAGTCATAACTGTGCCTCAGTCTCTGGAAGTCAAATATGGAAGGGCCCCAAGAAAGTGAGTACATTCTGTGTTTTAAAAGATACTCAATGCCGCGTTTTCTGTCATCACAATTCATTTGTAGCTTTGAACTGACAAGATTTGCGTTTATAAGATGAAGAGGGTTTTTTTTTTCATCTTTAGACAAGGGAGGAACGATGTATTATTGATTGCCTTGAATGAAAAATCACAACTCCTAAGCTCCCTCATGTGACTTAGAGAAGATCACATGAACTCTGGTTACCAGGAGCATTGTGGGTGTTTCACACCATTGGGGGCTACAAAAAGTTAATTTTTAATCAAACAAACTTTGGGGGTGATTCAATAAAGCATTTACAATTCTTTTCTGGTGCCATGGCCATATTAGAAAGTCCTGCACCAAATTCTTGAAAGCAGTGAGTGTGTTTTCTTGTAATTGCCTGTGTTTGCAAAAAGTTGTTTTGTGTGACACTTTCCTGGTACTATGACTGTGACGAATCAATTATGAAATGCCACAATATCGGTGATATGAAAAGTGGAGGTAAATAAGATATCTTCCATGCTGGAGTAAATTGTACCATAGACAAAAGTAAGTCTAAGGCAATTCTGCAACAGATTTATATATCCCTTATTGACCATTACATGAATCTGTCTCGCGCTGAACAGACGGGAGACAGATGTCTAAGGAGTGTTCGGTGAAACTCTTTATGAATTGCAGGGTCCATCTTGTAGACTTTCAGTGAGGATCAGTAAGACACAGTCACTGTACAACACTACTAAGCTGGAAATAAAGCCTCTATAACCTATGTACTGAGGAAATATGGCTGCTCATGCATAATGTAACTGCAAACTAGATGCTGAAAAATTTAATTGCTTCCCTTCAATGTGTATGTCTAAACAAATGTGTCAAAACTTTATGGAAGATGAGTATAGAGTTATTGCTTAGGTAGGATGTCTAATGATCCAGCAATCGGAACACACTTTTATAAAGTCATAGCGTAGTGGCTGGAAGTTCCTTCATGTTAGAGTGTGTTGGCTGGTGTTGCTGCTACTGAGTTTTGCCAGAAGTGGTGGAGTGTCATTAGGAACAGAGGGATTCTCCTTCTCAGATGTAAGACTTATATAGCTGACATCTGACTCAAAGCAGCCATTTCCCTTAAAGAGCAAAGGTAATTTTAATAACCATACACAATCCCCCCTCTCTAGCCCTCCTGATAAACCTCCCACCCCAGATTAGTACCTTAGGATAACAGGTAGACCCCACAAAAAAATCTGTTTAGTTTCGGATCGATTTAGATTTTTATTTCTTTCAGTTTTCAGATTGCATATCTGAAATGTGATTGAGTTCGTTATTCATATCTGCCAAATTTTCCTTTTGGAACGATCCATAACAGGAAGTCACATGACCATGCCTTTAATGCATCCCCCAACAGCCCCAAAAAATCTGATTGGCCACAGAACAGTCACATGTCCGAGTTAGTTTAGTTTTGAAAGAAATTCAGATGGATTCAAATTTTTGTTAAACGAACATTCAAATTCGTTTTGAATCCGGAAAATGCATCCGAATGTCCGAATTTACCAAATTCGTACGAATATCCATTTGGAATTAAATTAAATTTACATGTCTAATAGCAAGTGCCTGTTCCAAAACGTGGCTTCATCTGTGTCGTATAAGTTAATTTGCTTCTTTACAGCGTTCATGGCCAATTTTTGCTTTGAGACAGGGTCGCTTTAAAAATTTCCACGTACAGCGGGGATCTATAACCCTAACTCAGTATTCATTGCTGTTCCTAATGCTGATGATATATTGGTCCAGATATAGGCAAGCACTTTTCCATGCTTGCTAGCATGTTGGTGGTCATAGCTGCTTTGTTATCTGCTCCCCTTTGGGATTCTTGGTTGTTGCAATTAGAATTGATCTCCGGATAATCATTCTTTGCACTGAAGAAGATTGTTCTCAACAGCACAAGATCTGCTAAAACTTACTATTAGCAGAAACTAGTGGCAGAGTTCTCCTGGCTGGAAAAATCCAGTTGTAGAATAATGAATGGAAGGAGAAGGTCAGCTGAGACCTAAAAGTGCCCATAGCTGTTGTGATCTTTTTTAGTCCAGATAATTTGTCAGTAGCATGGAATAATTGGTACCCAGTGGACAGTTAAAATAAAATACACAATATATATTTTTGTCTTTAAAACTGTCCTATATATACAGTATATGCTAGGGATGCATTAATACAGTTTTTCCGGTATTGAGTACAGATTTTTTTTTTTGCTACTAGAAACCCGCATAACTCATAACCCGGCGCCCGACTTCCTGATTGGACGGGAAGCTGGCTTTGTACTCCCTCGCAGCACTGCAGGTCTCCCTCTGATGGGAAGTTCCAGTATCAGAGTTAGTATCGGAGCATTTGGGCAAGTACGAGTACTCACCCAAATACTCGGTATCGGCACCGATACCAATACTAGTATCTGTATCGTTGCATCCCTAATATACAGTATACATCTTATTTTAAAGCTAAAGTTTAAACTGTTTATATGTTTCTTTTCCTGGTTCATCCTTCCCCCCTCTTCAACATGATACTGACAATTTTAGATTTAAACTTTCCAATTTTCATTACATACGTATTTTTAGACCCAGTGTGTAATTACTGAATCTCTGTCACAGCACTCTGCCTCAGTACTTATCACAAAAGAGACCTCTGGCCTGATGCAAGCAGTGGTGTGGCTCTTGGGAGAAGTTATGTAAATATCAAAATGCTTTGATAGGCCCATGTCAGTCTGGAGAAGTGGAAGTTCCTAGGCAGACATGTGATGCTGAGCCTCCAAGATGGAAAGAACTGAAACCAAATAAATAAATTAATAAAAGAGGCAGGCTGGGGACAGTAAAAAACAAAAGGGAACAGAGCGCCACCTCCGTGTGTAAAATCGTTTATTGCAATAAATAAAACAAGGGATAAAAGTACTCACAAACAAACGTTTTCATCAGGCTTTAACAACAAATGAGAGGCCACGCTGTCTGTTAACCCAACATGAAGGGGGCTTGCCCCTGAAACGCGTCAATCTTGGCTAACTGCGGTCGGTGGACGGTGATGTGACCGGAGACTACCGTGTTACATGGTTGGGGATATACCATGTTGGGTTAACAGACAGCGTGGCCTCTCATTTGTTGTTAAAGCCTGATGAAAATGTTTGTTTGTGAGTACTTTTATCCCTTGTTTTATTTATTGTAATAAACGATTTTACACACGGAGGTGGCGCTCTGTTCCCTTTTGTTTTCTATATTCGTGGTGGAAGCCCCAGAGCCTTGGATGAGCAGCCCCTCAAGTCTGTGTAAGAAACTGTGATAAACTGTTGAAAACTTTGAGTGTGCAACAGCAAGTGGATTGTTCAGCTGGCAGCCATTAGCGTCAAGAGCTAAAGAAAACTTTTTGTCTGATGTGAACATTTGGGGACAGTAAAAGCACGGAGGATGCTGGACATCCTCGAGCTAGGAATTGAGGTGGGTTCTGTTTGACTTGCTGAACATTCTAAAGCACACTGTGAGGAGCTCACAGTGTGCAGTGAAATCAGAATAGGCAATTTCAGTACTGCAGATGAGCCTGTACAACTGCACAAGACTCAAGGTAAGGCTGAAGTTCAGCTTTCCTCATTCTTTTTTTTATTTCATTCCTTTGCAGCAAGGGTAGGCAAACTCCAGCCCTCCATCTGTGGTGCTACTACAAATCCCATTAGGCACTGCAAGTCTCTAACAGCCACAGGCATGACTCAAAAGGCAGATACATGGGATTTGTAGTTTTACCACAGCTGGAGGGCCAACATGTGCCTATCCCTGCTTTACAGGATTCTGCTGGATGGGCCACAAGGATATAGCAAAGTGAAGTACCATGGAAGGAGGTAAAGAAGTATGTGCTTTGTTACTGTCATATCTAGACTTTTTAGTGAAGGTTTCGAATAAGCCAA
Source organism: Nanorana parkeri (assembly GCF_000935625.1). Taxonomy (NCBI): domain Eukaryota; kingdom Metazoa; phylum Chordata; class Amphibia; order Anura; family Dicroglossidae; genus Nanorana; species Nanorana parkeri. The sequence goes on from NW_017307623.1 coordinate 171,932, forward strand.
ACACACATTCTGTTGTCAAGTCATTTTTAAGTATAATTTCACATAATTTGCCTTATGTCTGCGATTGTATAATATGTGTTACAATAAATTCAAAGTGATCTTGAAAACAATAAGATCAATGTCCTACATTCTATCAGCAGCATCTGTGACTAAGCAGGCATTTTTAAGACTGTGCCTTTTAGATGAATGACGGACCTTATTAAAACAAATCAGGGCTATGAATCAAAAATCCAAGGACCTACACAACGTGAAATAGCAACTGCTGAAAAGCCAGGAGCAACGAGAAGTGCTAATAAAAAGTATTAAAATACAGTCAGTGTGAATGACTAATAGGGGGAAGGAAAATGCCACCACAATAATATTAATAATTCTGTCCAGAAAAATTGGGCTCGTGTTGGAAAATGAAATAATATTTTATTCTTAGCTGTTCCAGTGGCTGGTGGCACCTTTAGTTGCTGATGCATTTCATTATTTTACAGATTCTCCCTTCTACCAGGGAGCTAATGTAATATGCCAAGTTATGTAACCTTTCCACAGTTCAGCAGAAATATAAGCTTTACCTAGCTCAGTGTAGAACCCACTATCCCACCGGGAAGAAAAAGTAGCCATGGCATATAAAGCTCGCCAGTTCACGTGACCACATTTTACTAAGCCCAGGGGAACAATGATGTTTATGAAGTGGCACTAATGTATGTTTCTATTTTATTAAAAAGGTTTTGATGGAGGATGACTAGTTCATAGGCAGTATGACTAAGGTTGCCACCTTTTCTTCAAGTGAAACCTAAACACTCTAGCTGCAATTTTTTTTTTTTTTGAGAATATAGAGGGGAGAGCGAGGAGATGCAGCCAGGAGAAGGAGTAAGGAGACTGGCTATAGAGGACTACAAATCCCAGCAATACAAGATTACAGCAATACAAAATAATATGAAACTCTGTGTGCTTTCAGGTGGGCTGTGCAGGCTCTCAGGAGGACTCTGTGGACTCTCGAGTGGACTCTGTGGGCTCTCAAGTGGGCTGTGTGTACTCTCAAGTGGGCTGTGTGTACTCTCAAGTGGGCTGTGTGTACTCTCAAGTGGGCTGTGCGGGCTCTTAGATGGGCTATGCACGCTCTCAGGTGGGTTATTGTTCTCTGAGGTGGGCTGTGTGTGCTCCCCAGTGGGCCATGTGGGTGCTATGTGAAATCTCAGCTGGGCTTTGTGGACTCTCAGGTGGGCTATGCAGGCTCTCAGGTGGCTACGCGGACTCTCATGTAGGCTGTGTGCACTCTCGGGTGGGCTTTGCACACTGTAAGTAATTTTGGTGTCACCCCTCCAATGGTGTCACCCGGGTCGCACCCCCCTTGTGATGCCACTGCTATTGGCTATTTCAATTTGCAATGGACCTGATGGAGAACTGCAGCAGAGGGCGGGTACAATGCTAGTTTACTATTGGCTATTGCAAATTGAAATAGCCAATAGTAATGTAGTAATGCATTTCAATGGGAAAAAATATATATTTTTTTTTCTTTCTATTCTGACAATGCTCCATGTCAGAATAAAGAAAAAAAAGAAACAGTAGTGTTTCTCTCCTTGGCGGCCGGGATCGGGAGACTCACGGGGCGCCAGGGAGAGTTAGCTGTTTGGAGATCAGTGTCCCTGGTTAGCAGGTAACCAAGGACGCTAATCTCTCTGCAAGTGGCCGGCTGTCAGAAGCAGGCTGTCGGCCGGCCACTTGCCGGCCGCTCGGCCAGCTTCGGCTTTCAGCACAGCTCAGCTGAGGCATCTGCGTTCGGCTCGACTGAGCCGCTCGGCCACGTTTGGGAGCTGTACGGGCTATAGTGAATAGCCCGTACAGCACCCCTTCGGTTCTGCTGAACCGAAGGGGTCCTGGGGCCGAAGCTAGCCGAAGGATTGGCCGAAGCTACGGCTAGATCCTTCGGCAGCTTCGTGAATAGACCCCTTAGTGTCCCGTGTATTGGCACCTGTCTTGCCAACCGACAGAAGACTCAAAAACCGGACTGTCCGGGTGAATCCCAGACCGGTGGCAACCCTAAGTATGAACACTGGACAAAGAGCTTTTGATTTGAAAAACAATTGTGACTGTCACCCTAACACATCACCTGTCTCTCCTGCACTTAACCCACCTCCTAAAACAAGCCCTACACTTAAAGAAGGGCTTACTTAAAGGCATTACCCAAATTTAACCCCAAACATCCCTCCAGAGTTTGTCTCTGCATATTTTGTTCACCTTGATCCTGTAGCTAGAAACCGCTTTAATTTCCCTCCTTATGATATCATCACTAGGTTTGTTAAAGTTGGGAGCTTTGTTCCTATTGATGTAATCTTGTCCCCAGATCTGCATCTACCAAAAGCCCTTTCCCTACATACACTATGTGACTAGGCTCTTGATCAATGCATTAGTATTGTTTTGCGGGGACAGAAACCAATGTATGCATATGGAGAGGGGTGAAGGATAGATGGGTTTTGTAGTCCAGCAGGCAAGGTTAACCATGGTGCTCAGGATGTCAATTCAGCAAAGGTACTGTGTTGTCAGACCAAGTTGAAAGATAGTTATGTGAGTTTTTGGCATATCAAAAGGTATTTTTCTGTATTTACAGCATGTTTAAAGGGATAAAACATGCGGAAATATGCATGTATTGCAGAGATGTACTGAATATTTTTATTTTTTATTTTGTCCTGACATACTTTATCCAAATGCCTAACTAGAGATGAGTGCATCTGCCCCGGTTATGCACACCTAGTGGGAAGACTGCAAGCCCTAAACGTAGCGCCAAAACCTGTTGAAGTCTATGGGAGGCAAAGCTATTTTTGCCGGGCTTTTAATAATAGGCAAGATATTGTTGAAAAATGTGTATGGGTAGCTGGGTATTGACATGAGGGACTTTCATGAAGGCTTAAAAGGCAACATTGAACATGTACAAATCCTTTAAATAGCATGCTTTGGAATGACTTAAATCTGCATGTGGTGTTATAGCACAGCACAATGTAGTCTTTTAAAGTGATAGCAAACATTAAAAAAAATTGGCATTGGATTCCCCTTAAAATTCGAACCAGACCCTTATCCAGGCATGCAGCTTGTATAGCGGGAAAAGGGAGGGCAGCGAGCATGCAGCCCCCTCTTCCTGTACTAGACCAGGCCAGATGCCTTTCAATATTGGTGGTGGTACTTTGCAAAGGAGAAGGCGGCAAAAAGGATGTTGGGTTTATTGGGGCGGGGACTTATAGAGGAATCTGGAAGTCCTCTTTATAATTAGGGGGCCAGGGTTATAAGTACAGAGGTACTTTAGTAAACCTTACTCAATCCCACAGAGAGCTAAATGGAAATAAATACACACTCCTTAAAAAAAGTAATTAGTTACATTACAGGAAAAATACAATTAAAATGCGGGAATAATACTGTGACAGGTTGAGGGGTATATCACTGGTCAAACATGGTCTAGTGGGTGAACAACCACAATAGTTTGATAAGTCCATGAATAGTAAATGGTTTGGGTTCACCTTGAAGCCATGTTTGAACTAAACTTAAATCTCATCCCTATGCCTAACATTTAAAAAACTGAAGATGAACTTTTAATAGTTGACCAGTCCTAACGAATAAACCTTAAAACTGACTTTGTTAACCTATCCGTGAAAATTAACATATTCACAATTATTGTAATTCTAACACTTACCTGGAATCCTTCTCCATTCTACTATAAATGTGTATTAATTTATGTTCCCATTTTTCAAATTACTTCATATCCTGACAAAAAGAGAGGGGATATCTCCCCAATAGGGACACACATGTCAATGAAATCCTGAGAGAGGCTCTACTCTATCCAAAACAAAACAACAACAAAAAATAGCAGTAGTTGTGCTTTAGCACTTAATCTAGTCATTAAAATGGTTATTTTCCAAGAACCCCCTCTCCTAATATCCATAATAATAATTTTAGTGCAGTGCTTTGGCATTGGGGAGGGTCCCTTAGTAACAAAACAAAATGCAAGGTCCTCTTCAAGCTTAACTTCCTAGCCTTAGATTCTTAGCCTATTTATCACATAAACCTTTAACCTAGATACCCCTAAAAACTGAAAGTGTATTTCTAGGCCAAACTTTTTTTTTACATTTTGGATAGAGAGGGGAAGGGTTAGTCCCTCTGTCAAGTTTTAATTGTTCTCTGTGTTCCCTGATCATTGTCACTGAGAAAGAAAGTAAAGGGAAATCCCAAATTTTATAGTTGGCCCCAGAACAAGAGGTCAGAGAAACTCTGCCAATGAGGACACCTGTTCCAGGGACAACTGTCTAAGACAGACCTGGGCATTTTACAGCCTGCAGGCTATATCCGGCCCTTGGTCTGCGGCTGTCCAGCATGCCAACCTGCGCTCCATTATGGCTGGCTGACAATGGATGCACTGATCTGCAAGGCTCAGAGCAGGTCGGCGATCGGTCCATGTTCAGACTGCGTTTCTCTTCAGTGCTTCGTTGCTAGGACCAATGGTGTGGTTGAGGTCCTCCTCGGCAGTCATTGGTTGTTAGGACCCCTGAGCGGTCCTAGCAAACAATGAAGTCAGGCGTCCTCCTCCGTCTCATCTACTGCAGCTCCTGCCTGTGGACTTTAAAAGAAAAAAGGCCCTTAAAACAGTATGTGTGGGGTGTGGGGGAGTTGGGGTTTGGCATGTGTAGCTTCCAGTCCAGCACCAACTATTACAGTGCAGCAGGCACATTGCATGCAGTTACTTTTTTCAAACTCACCACAATGCCTGATGCAGTGCAGTCAATCAAATTGCAGCCAGGAGTGGCATTCAGAGTGCCATTCAAATTAATAGCAACACAATGCACCTGCCGTACTGTAACACACGTTCGGTGCGTTGCACGGTACCATGCATTAATCAGTTAGGCCCTCCAAAGCCATCCCAGTTTCCTTTGTGGCCCCCTGAAAAAAATGAATTGTCCACCCCTGGTGAATTCCCTTCAGTTTGGGAGATTTCTCTGCATCTCAGCAACTGGAAGTGAGGGAAATTCTCCCCAATGGAATGCAAACAGCCAGACTATCTAAAACTGGGGAAAAAAGTTTGGCCTAAACCTACACCTGAACTTTCATAAGAACTTGACCAATATTTACCCTATGTGGCCTGGCCAATATTAAAACCTGAAACTACAGTAAAAAAAACACTTCTTGGAGACTCACCTATTTACATTAAGTGAAACGGACTCATCCAGAGGTGGGATGCTGGCCTGTAACCATATATAACTTATAGAAACATTAAAGTCTACAGATGCGGGGAAAAGACGGTTACACATCAGCCGGTATTAGGTATTTGAAAAATCTTTTTTTGCTTTATTCTATCAACATTTATTACACAATACATTATTACACATTAACTAAACCACCACCACTACAATAAAAATATGGCTAGAGAAGCCTGTTTTGTGGTTGAAATATTATCGGTTTTAATGTGGCATTGTTGTCGTTTTTTTATCGTATGCGGTAGGGATGCACCGATAGCGTTTTTTCGATATCGAGTACAAGTACCGATATTTTGCGTTCGGTACTCGCTGATATCACTTACCGATAACGGTGCTTCCGCTGCCATGGAGCCAGCTTCCCGGGCAATCAGGAAGCTGGGTGGCGGGTAATGACATGCCATCCGGCTTCCTAATTGGCCGGGAAGCTGACTCCATGTTGTTTGTGATTGGCCAGGAAACAGGCTTCCCAGCCTATCAGCATCAAGCCGGCTTCCCAGCCAATCAGGAAGCTGGACGGTGAGTACCAAATACTCGGTGTCTGCACCGATACTATTATCGATGCATCCTTAGTATGTGGTAAAAGTATCAGTTCTCAGGGCCCTGTCACACTATCAGGATTGCGTTCCAGTGTGTTCGGCCTCTGCAACACACTGGAACGCAACCCGGCTGGGTCAAATTTTTGGGGGGCGGGAGGGGGTGTGGTGGTGCATTGAACTCAATGGCACCACAGCCATGCCCCCTGCCCACGATGCGATCGCTGGCACCCAAACGCGTGGCACATTAGTGCCTGCGTTCCTGTCCATTGCGATCTGCAAAAAATAGTGTTTGCAGCAGTTTTTGCAGATTGCACTGGACCGCAACGCAGGCTCAAATGTGCCACACGTTCGGGTGCCGGCGATCGCACCGCGGTTGGGGGCATGGCTGCGGTACCATTAAGTTCAATGCACCGCCATGCCCCCTCCCGCCCCAAAAAAACCTGAGCCGGCCATGTTGCGTTCCAGTGCGTTCCAGAGGCCGAACACACTGGAACGCACTCTTGATGGTGTGACTGGGCACTCAAACATGGCAGTTCCATACTGAAAAGTACCAATGCTAAAAAAAATCACTCCCACCATCCACCAGAGTTTTTAGACTGCTCATATGGGCCTTTTGAAGAAAAAAAGTTCAACTTTTGAAGACCAAGAAGTCTGACACATCTGAACAAGATTAAATTACTTTAGGGAATCTATACTACATCCAGTGCAAAGCTACAGGAGATGGTGACAAACTACCAGGCAATAAATGATCACACTAAACAATATTGAAATGTTTACAGGTCTTAGGTCTTGCTGCATTGGCGTTGTATAAGCTGATGTCTAATATTTTCACTTATTATTGCATATTCATCAGTTTGTTTGACTTTCAGTTATTGATTAGTCTGCAGTATAATGCAGAATTGATTAGTTGTGCTATATTTTTGTCTCTCCTTGAAAGGATAAATAGGCGTCTATATTATGCATTATACAGGACCACAGAGATTGGCTTCTGTACCCTCTATGTGCAATCATGTTTGTATGCTAACCTTTGTACCGCACAATTTTAATACATGCAGACTAATGCCTTGCAAAATATTTATGTCCTTACACATGCACACTTTGCAAGGTACTAGAAAATCAGAAACCAAAACATAGGAAATTCTGTCAATGCAACTTAACTATAAGCCTCACTTTGCCAAAGCCACCATTAGCATTTTAGAAAAAAAGCAACTTTTCAGATATACTCAAAGGAGTTTCCTCCTGTACACTCAGTCCTGGAAAACTGAGTTCAAAGTCAAGAGAAATTTTTTTAGAAAAACAGTTCTTGGATCAATCTGAAGCGGAAGTGCACAAAGTGTCGGTTAAAAAGGTGTGGAACATACAAACCTTTTTCTCCACCCTTTACTCAAAGCTTACACTGAAATACTATTTGAGTACATATCATAACAACAAATATTAACTCAGGCATGGAAATGTTGGTGAAGTCACTAAATGAAGAATAAACAAGAAAAGGTTTGTTATTTGATAACCACATCCTTGGTATTACCTAGGTCTTTTGTCATTAAGTCAACTATGAAATCTAGAAAAATAATTAGACGATGACTACTCAAAGTGTGTATGAATAGCAATCTTTAACTAAAGAAACCTATTTCTCAGTATTCCAGATGGCAAAGAACACGTATTAATCATACAAATTTACTTGGAATGCTTGGAATAAGTTTACTAGTTTTATAATTAACACTATTGCATGTATGACTGTGCTGCACTGATTTTAAAGGATTTAATTTTATCTTTGTCCCATTCTCCCCTGGTTTGCTGAAAATAAAATTAAAATAATTCCTTTTTTAGGTGGTTTACATTAACCTTAGCTTAGTTAATTCTTTTAATGGGAACTGAAGCATGTCTTCCAAGTAAATATCCCTGCTAATTCCTGGGCACACACTTTGATGTTTTGAGCTGAAGCCTAATAGGTCAATGCACCATATGAGCAATGAAATGTTAAAGTGAAAAATATCATGGTCTGGCCATGATAATTTTTTTTAACCACTTGCTAACTGGAGCAATTTCTTACATTTGTACACACGCGATAAAATCTGAATTTTTGCCTAGAAAACAGCTGCAGACCCCCAAACAATTATATATTTTTCTGAAAGCAGAGACCCTGTAGATTAAATAAACGCTAGTTGCAATTGTTTATATGGCACGGTATTTGCACAAATGTTTATCAAACAAGAGTTTTTTTAGGATAAAATACACTAAAATGAAATATAGTGCACAGAAACAGAATATAATATCCAGTTTTTTGGTAAAATATAAAACATGGGGTCACACCGGGTAAATAGATACCAAACATGTCATAGAATTGAAAAAGTTCCATTTTGGAGTTCTCAGAAAACAGCAAATACATTTTAAACAGGATTTTTTTAAATATGCTATGTGAATGGGAACATGCAAGACATATAAACTAGATTTATGCCAATTAGGCTGCAAAAGTGGAAATACACTTTAACCACCTCTCGTATATCGGGCGTGTCAAACGGAAGAACGGGAGCCTTGTAGATGCAGTAGCGCGTTTTAAGACATCGCTCCCCGCCCCCACTAGTGTGTGTTGCCCAGCACACGCACGAGTGGTAAAACTACATTAAATGTAAACAGCCGGCGATGGCTGTTTAGATACAAGCGTTCCAGCATCTGTAGAGACGCCTGATCACTTGTATTTTGTGCGGGTGTACACGATCTCCCTCTGAACTCCTCTCCGATGTCAGAATGCAGGAAGTGATGTATATTTCATCACTTCCATATTCAGCTGTCATTCCCGGCTGGAGAGAAACTGGTGAAGCAGATCTCTGCTTCATCAGCTTCTCTAGGGGGGGTCCCTAGGTGACATTAGGGGTCTTGGAGACCCCTGATGTCTCCATAAAGAGGACCTATCACGTAAATTGGCTATCACATAGGGGGCTTCTTATCCCCCTATGTAATAGCAATGAAGTTAAGAGAAAAAAAGTTTTAAAAAAATGAAATCACATATAAAAAAATTGAAAAAAACACAAAACATTTTTTAACCAGTTGACATCTGGGGTGTTAAACCCCCTTCCCATCCAGGCCATTTTTCAGTATTCAGCACTGCGGTACTTTGACTGACATTTATTCCGTCAAAAAAAATGCCGTCTGGCAACAGCAACCCGCGGATGCGAGTCTGCCGTCCGTCCGTTTTTTCTTAACGGGCGGACGGCAAGAGGTTAAAGTCCCCTGCCCCCACATACACACGCAAACATGCGTGTGAAAATGACAATTGCACCCATTGTGCCGCACGTATTACATATCACCAAGAACGTCAGAGTGACAGCAATAATTCTAGGGCCATCAATCACTGATAACCTTAAACTGATGAGCCTATGGGCAATTTTGGGTGTGGCAGTTTTTTGCGATTTTGCGGGCTTGACATGTTTGGTGTCTATGTACCCAGCATAACCCCGTATTTTATATTTTACCAAAAAATTGGGGTGATAATAAATGTTTCATAACATTTCATAGGGAAATGTTTTTTTTCCCACAATTTTTGGTACTTTTTTTGTTATATAGAAAAAAATTAAAACCCCAGTGGTGATTAAATACAACCAAAAGAAAGCTCTATGTGTATTATATATAAAATGGTATAAATTCATTTCAGTACAGCGTTGCATGATGGAAAAAATGTCAGTCAAACTACCACAGTGCTGAATACTGAAAAATGGCCTGGCCAGGAAGGGGGTTTAACACCGCAGTCAGCAAGTGGTTAAGGATGTCTGCCTTAGTAGCTCGTGCCTTAGACATGCTGTTTGTCAACAGGCCCAGTCAAAACAGTGTATATTAAACAACAGATATTTAGTCAGTCCATGGCAACCTCACAGGACAAGTTTAGAGATACTGCATCAACCAATAATATAGCAAAACACATACCTGAAAGTGTTAAATTAACTAAAACAAATAGTTAACAAACCTATTAAAAAGCAATGATATATTCACTTTGTACATATGAAGTGTTTTTTTTTTATTAATGTATGTATTTATTTTATTTGCTACTGTAGGTAGAGCAGGCAGCACAATACAAGAGCAAGAATAAAGGCAATATACATGTAGTGGATGATAATGTCAAGGTCCGCAGTATATAGGTACAGCCACAATAGCACAGTGTTTTATATGCTATTTGTCATCATTTGTGTAAAATCCTTGTTTTACAACTAAACATTTCATACAAGATGCTTTCATTATACAGTGTTTGCAAAGTATGATGGGCTGTCTTATAAAGCATATCTCTAGCTCTGCCCTTGTTGTGTTTTTCTGAACATCATAAAAAGACCCAAGCTAGAGAAAAAGAGTGGAAAGGGCAGAAGAAAGCACTGATGAAGTAATTATTTTCATATGTATAGAAATCAAGGCTTTTTGCTTGAGAATTTGTTGTATTTGACATAAATCATCAATTTAAAGATGAAACAAAAGTCTTTTGAATTAACCATGCAATGCACTTAACAGATAGTAGAGAGATTATTGCTGGCTACACATTGCTTAAATTTCCTCCGAGTCCTGCTGATACTCCTTAATTCGACATTTCAATGGACTTTTTTAAAGGAGCAAGGCTGAAAATTGTCAGCCAAACAGTGACTACAGACAATCGTCGGCTCCTGTATTCTGACAGCAGCAGGTGCCAATTGTTATGATACAATAGCCCAGCTGGGGATGGGGGTTCCACCATCCACGCTGTTTAGCATGGATGCAAGAATCAAGTGTTTTGTTCTGTTCTGAACAAGAAAAACACATAGTGAATGGCCATGGCTGAGATGCAGTGAGTAGATAGTAGACAAACTGAGATGCACTGAGTAGATAGTAGAGAGACAGATGTGATGAGTAGATATTAGACAGACTGAGATGCAGTGAGTAGATAGTAAACAAACTGAGATGCACTGAGTAATTAGCAGACAAACTGAGATGCACCGAGTACTGTAGATAGTAGACAGACTGAGATGCACCGAGTACTGTAGATAGTAGACAGACTGAGATTCACTGAGTAGAAAGTAGACAGACAGATGTGCACTGAGTAGATAGTAGACAGACTGAGATGCACCGAGTACTGTAGATAGTAGACAGACAGATGTGCACTGAGTAGATAGTAGACAGACTGATATACACTGAGTAGATAGTAGACAGAAAGAGATGCACTGAGTAGATAGTAGACAGACTGAGATGCGCTGAGTAGATAGTAGACAGACTGAGATGCGCTGAGTAGATAGTAGACAGTCTGAGATGCACCGAGTACTGTAGATAGTAGACAGACTGAGATGCACTGAGTAGATAGTAGACAGACTGAGATGCACTGAGTACTGTAGATAGTACTAGTAGACAGACTGAGATGCACTGAGCACTGTAGATAGTAGACCACTGAGTAGATAGTAAACAGACTGAGATGCACTGACTACATTGGAGGTCTCAAACTCAATTCACTTGGGGCCAATAAATTAATAAAATGCCATACTTCAAAAAAAAAAACTGCAACTATACACAGCACCAGTGTTAATGTCTGCATGTGTTTATAATGTCAGTATATGTGTTTGTGATGGTTTCTTTGTATGCAATGTCAGTATATTTTTGTGATGCTTTGTGTGTATTGTCAGGACTTCTGTGCGCGACGTCAGTATGTGTGTTAATGTTCCTGTGTTTCATATCAGTATGTATACATGTGTATGTGTGTGTAGTGACCGTATATGTGTGTGATTTTTTTCCCACAGCTTTTAATTTTAGTCATAGAGGACCAACAGATCCATACATTCACATAAACACAGAAATACACACTGAAATATGCACAGACATAGAAATAGGCACACATCCCACACACATGTATAAATACACACACACACACACTAATACACAGAAATACACACACAGAAATACACACACACAACAACACACAGAGAAATACTCATAAACACATACTCTCACACCTTCTTAAAATAGAAGAAAACGCCCCCTCACCTACTTAAATTTTTTGCAGAGAGGGGGCACATTCCATGGTGGTCCAGTGGGGGATTAACAGGGTCTTCCTCCGACACATTCCCTTGTGATCCAGTGGTTGATTAGTCGGGTATTAACCTTTGGCTGGTGCAAGCCTGACTAATCCATCCTTTCTGCTGGCACTCAGTGAAAGCTGTCAGAGCACCAGCCAAAAGGAACTACTGAGTGCCAGCACCCCTAAGAGCAGCTATGCTGTCTACATCCAACAGAAATGCAGACCATGTAGCTGCTCTCGCAAGTCAGGTACGCAGTCCGTGACTATGTGCCTGACTTGAGATGCAGAGTAGATAGTAGATAAACTGAGAGGCACTGAGTAGATAGTAGATAAACTGAGAGGCACGGGATATATAATAGACATACTGAGATACTTCGCAGATAGCAGACAGACTAGATACAAGAACAATTAAGAAACAATGCAAAAACACCAGATAGTTGGAGCAACAGACTAAGTAATGACGGGGGCATGATTTTCTCCAGCTTTTTCTTACTGGTTGTTTATTAGCCTTAAATGATAACAGTAGATTCAACTGCCTGAAGAAGAGAAGCTGTTGTGATACCATAGGCTAACTTATTGGTCAAAAAGTTTTCTTTAGCTCTTGGCGCTAATGGCTGCCAGCTGAACAATCCACTTGCTGTTGCACACTCAAAGTTTTCAACAGTTTATCACAGTTTTTCACACATCCTTGAGGGACTGCTCATCCAAGGCTCTGGGGCTTCCACCACGAATATAGAAAACAAAAGGGAACAGAGTGTCACCTCCGTGTGTAAAATCGTTTATTACAATAAATAAAACAAGGGATAAAAGTATCTATATATATATATGAAATACAAAACACAGAGAGTGCCTCCATCGTGTAAAACTATTTAATAAAAGAGAATGAAAACAGTTGAAAATGTACTCACAAAGGGAGATAAATAACAAGCATGAACAGATCAGGTAGAGCAGACTTAGCCAGCCGGCTATCTGTCCTTCTTGGTTGACGCGTTTCCGAGGTCACGCCTCCTTCATCAGAACCAACATTTTCAACTGTTTTCATTCTCTTTTATTAAATAGTTTTACATGATGGAGGCGCTCTCTATGTTTTGTATTTCAGTTCTGTGGTTCCCTTAACCTTCGAGAGCAGCCCTGAAAGTGTATTACATTATTACATTACATACTGCTGACATGTGTATGTGTGTGTACAAGTTAATTAGTTCATATATGTATGTATGCATGTCTATATGTGTGCACTCTGTTTTAAATATTATAATTCAAATAATCATTTACTGTATTAAAAAACAATTAAAGTTGAGCTATGTACGTTCCATAAATACCTGCACACTTAAACTAAAATAAGTGCCAGCGTTTTAAGTCAATAAGACTCCGCTGTATTGAAATCACTGCCCTGCTAAAATGTTTTAGGCACTAGGGATTGAAGTGGAAGTCTTTAGTGGCCTTATAAAAGGGGTACCCCACCAGTGGAGTAGGTGGGAACCTGATACTGAAGCTTCAGAGCTATGAATAGTGATATTGCTCTTCTATACTGTGGTAGGAGTGTGTGAATCACATGAAGAGCTGAACAGAATTACAAAATGTTTGTGCAGATAAGACAGCTCACAAATGTTTATTTCAACTGTAATGTAGTAGTTGTGCTGTAGTTCCTACAACTACAATAAAATAACATCACTTTTATAGGCCATGCACCATGACTTAAAAAGTAATTCTGCTAGGTAGTAAATAATTCATTTATCTTTTTCATGCTTTATTCTTCCTCTCTACCTGCAGATTGCTCTTCTAATACACAATTTTCTGCTTTTTTGTCAGACTGTGTTTTACCGGAGCACATTAAATATACATTATTCCAAGTACATCCAAAATGTTCAAAAGCAATCAATCATCTGTCAAGCTTGTCACATATGAGTGAAGGTGATATTCTTTTTGCTATGTGTCCCTTTTTGATGTGCAGTCTGCGTCTTTAATACATTTCACTCAGAATTACCCTATCTGTTCTGTGGCAATACACTAGGCACTGGTGACACAAATCCTTTAAATCTATTTAAAATGTACTTTGTTAAAATGCACCTGTTGGACGAAGATAGACAAACAGTAATGCGTAATGCAGGCGGCTGGAGGATTTTGCTTCCTATTGAAATAATGGGATGCATGAACACACAATAATACAAGAACAGCAGCAGCAGCCAGGAAGAGTCTAGGAAACAGGGAGACTTGTGAGAAAAGATAGGCAAGATAGTATTGATGACTTCCATGAATGTGCTGGAAGCTGTAATGTTGAAAGATGTCAGCATCAATCAGGATGTGGACGAGCATATGAACAGTGTGTCTGTGATTGCAACTTGTATGTCCTGATATGTATATGATAAGAGACTCGGCTAAAAAGGAATAAAACAGACAGAGCGTTCAATGTTATCGCTTTTCTTTTTCTATTAAACAACACCAAAACTGTGGCTCCTACATAATGATTTTTTCCCATTCCTTTCATTCCACCAGTACATGAATTATCTGCAAGTCATTTTGAAACTGAGACTGATATTTTTCAACGCAAACGTATACTTGAAGTGACACTATCACTTTGACCATTCAAGGCAAAATGAAAATATCTTCTGGAAATAAATGCCCCACCTTCCTCTAGAAGGAAGATGTACTAACAAATAAGCAGCCACCCCTCTGCAGGTGCCCACCCTTAGCAAACTGGTTGGAGATAGAGCTTATCCAGGTGGATGATGTCACTGCCTTCCCCCACATGGCAGTGTTCAGGCCTGATGATTACTCATTTAGACCTGAGCACTGTCACATGGGGGAGGTCACATTGCTCCCCATACCCGGGAGCCAGACCCAATTAGAGTAATGACACAAAGAGCAGGGAGGCAGTGAAGTAGTGGGGGGAAAGCTATTTGCCCTAACAGGGCAAAGTGGCAGTGTGTCTTTAAAGCAAATTTGTGTTACCCATTCAGAGCAAAGCAACAGATTTGACCTAATGCCCCTCCCTGGCAACTTTTCCTCCATTTGCCCAATTTACTGTAGCAGAGGGCAGTCATCTAGGGCTATAACAGTCCTAATTCATAGACGCTCTCCTGTCTGTTACTCCAATGAGCACTGGAGCAGTAGAGAGAGGGGAGGGGAGAATCCCTGTGCAGGCTTCTGCAGGGAGAAGCTTGTGAGCTGAGCGATCAGCAGTTTGTGATCACTCAGTTCTCGATTTATAGAGCCGGCGTGTGACAACTGAAGTGTCACACACCGACTCAAAGTATTAGGAAGAGTATATTTTACTCTGCCAATACTTCTCCTTTGAGCTATATTTCCTTTATTTTCATCTAGTGATTCTGCCAGTGAAACACATCCTTGTCTTCGAGTGAGAACACTCAAAATCATCCTTTTGTATCAGGACAACAGAAAAAAAGACAGGTCTACAATCAACAAGTGTTTTGTTTTGTTTAGATACTGTATAACAAAACACTTGCAAATTAATATTTAACAGATCAAAAGGTAACAAACAGGATAAATTCATTGTAAGGGTTTACATGTCTTTTAAATCTCAATGTTATTTCTACCCCAGCCAGTGAAATATGTTTTCCAGTTTTTCCTATAACATCAATCTAATACAGTCATTTCTGTTACCATATACAGTAATCTTGAGTCAGATAAAAAAATACCTAATTCCGGATAAGATCAAACCATCTCCTCCAAGTACAACCAAAATGAACTTCCAAGCTTTTCAAAGTCTCAACAGTCTGGTCAATCTCCTGTAAAATTCCTATTTGCCCCTTATAAAGTTTGATTACTGTCAACTTAGATATAAAATGACTCAGTCCTCCTGTTGAATAGCCAATTATGAGCTTTTTCTGTAAAATGGAAATGGAAAAAAAGAATAAATTAGCTTTTTTTTTTAAACAATATGTATACTTTCTGTGTCTTTTGTCACCTCTTCATGGCCACTTGGGAATAGTAATGTCCTCTATTTTATTTACTGAGCAGCTCCAGCACAGCAGGCTTGATGATGAGAAATACATCTTGACCAGCGTCATTTTGTACCATTTTTCCTCACCGAGTTGTTATTACAAAATCTTGTTCTGCTACACATACGTAACGTCCAGGTTATTATGTTGTGAGAAATGCTTTTCACGACTTCCACCTGTTGTCTCAAAATGCCATGTATCAGGAAATTATTTCTGCTCTCAGTAACAAGTGGAAAGTTGTGTTTCACAAGGTACAATTTCTAGTCAATGACAGAGGAAGTGCCGCTCATTTACAGGTCAATACGTTCTTTACATACTTGTGGCAGCATGATAGACATAGACACAGATTGTGTGTGCCAGTGCAAGCGTCTCCTGCACAATATTGTTACCGGTTACGGTTAGGAAAACAATGTAGACGTAGACAATAAATGTAACATTTTGTGGCTAAAACAAATTGGTTGTTGTTACGTGGACAGGTGCCTATATTGTTATACAATACAGAAAATGTAGACATAATGAGGCTTATTAATTAAAACTAGAGATAAGGAAATAAGCCCAAAAGTGGGATTGTTGCTAAAGCAACCGATTAGGTTTTACCCTTCATTTTGTAAAAAATGAAAGGTAAACCACCAGGAGAAAGTAAAGCAAGGGCCAATCTTTCAGTGGCCATGCTCCATGTCATAGAGTGGGTTTGTCTTACTGTTAGGGTTTGCTTAAATAGGCAGGGATTAACAGCAGTGGCTACAAAAATCAGTATAGAAAAATAGGGCCAATTTGAAAATGTTTTGTTGATTACAAAACATTATATTCAGTTTTTCCTTAGCAGGATAGCTAACCCAACCTGCATTCTATTATTCCTATGTTAGAAGAGGTTGACAACGCCTGTTATAGACTTCTCGCATTTAACAAAAGACTGTCAGAGACTGCTTGTATGCAACAAAAGATTTGCGATGACTGCTTGCACCATGAAACAAAAACCTGTTAGAGACTGCTCGCATATAACAAAACATTGTCAGTGATTGCTTGTATGAAGCAAAAGCCTGTCAGAGGCTGCTCACATGCAAGACTGTCAAATGCTTCTTGTATGTTCATGTCTGTCATTGTTCTCCCATTGAGAAAGAAAAAGTTTTGTAGACTTTCCAAGCCACTCTAATTTAGCCATACCCTACTGCTACTATTCCTTTATTTTGGTTTGTAAAAACAACAAATATACAATACAATAATTTTGAGGTTGGATGACATAAGAATAATATACTGTAATACTTTTGTTAGTTAAATAGTACATTTTATTGAGGTTTATATATCAGACCAAAAAAAGAGGCACAAGTATGGCGTAATGAGCCATAGAGGGATTTGATTCCAAAACAGGTAGCACTAGCTGGAGGCTTTAAAACATGAATTTATTCTAATCAGAAAAAGTGGACCATTCTGAAAAACCAGGAAACCAAAAGGTAAGCTTCATTTCTGTTATTGCTCAAACAGTCATAAACATGACTTTAGGTGGAGTATAACATAGGAATTTACTGTACAGTCAACATTCTTGGGTGTGACAATTCTTATTAACTGACCTTAATGACTTACTGTGATTAATATTGATATCAAATCTCCTCAGTGAAAAAGTCAATAGTAGTTAAGGGATAGCCAGGATTAGGAATGACGCATTTTTTTACTTTTAAAGCTGTACTCCAGAAAATTATAAAAGATTGCTATGTACTTCAGAAAAAATAAAAATATGAAGACTAACATTGCGGAACTCCTCCTAAAAATATTGGTTGCTTGGCTGCCTCTGGGCTTATTGTTTTCGAGACACGGACCTGGAATAAAGACACGGACCTGGAACTCCTGACCTACATACTGGTTCCAAGTCAGTGAATCAGAAAACATTAAAGCCATGGAAGCTGTTGGATTAGCAGGGCAGCCAGACATTTTTCATTTGCAGAAAGTAGCATAAACAATGGCAGCCTACATACCTCTTTCCATACAGATTTCCTTAAAGTGCATTATAAGTGCAACTAGTATAAGTACCCTTTTTCCTATATATATTAGCTTCTTATATTCCCATAGATCAGAACTGAAGACTGAGAAAATGAAGGCCAGCTAAGTAATAGAACAAGGGCAACTTCACACATCACAGTTTCAAGTCAGTTCCGTCAAAGTGAAAGCTTGGCATGGCCAGGCTAACCATTATTGTTTTTGAAAGAAGGTGCAACATATAAGGTGCAACCCCTGTGCCAACTTATTTCAGAGTTAAAATAGCAATGGCACAAGATTTTCTATCCTGTCTGTTTGCTTCCCCAGATTGCTGTTGGTGTCTGCATCCACAGACATGAGCTTGTTGCCTGATCCCTGAAGAAAACATAATTTAACATAGGTATGGCCTCATTGGTAGCTGTTCCTTCTTTGTCCAATCAGAAAAATGGTTGAACATACTATACTGGTTTTTACATGTGCTTCACTTTCACTATCTGCTAGAGTGTATCTGCTTTTCCTTATTTATAACACTCTGACTGTGTCTGCTTTCAATAAGCATGTGTTAATGCAACCATAGGCTTGAGATCTTCATAATCTGATCCAGCTCATATAAATAAAATAAGTCACATTAGTAAAAAAAAAAAAAAAATAAGTACAATAATGAGGTCACAAATGTCACAATTAATATTTTGGAACTGTTCTAGTACAATATTCATAGCCATCAGTAAAGGTGACACATATTTGGCTATAAGGCAGGACAACCAAGAAGCTAAATTTGCCTTTGTTTTATAGTGATGGTGCCTGTCCAGATCCCTCGGCATTGCATGATAGATGGTAATAGATTTGCGTGTGCCTATTATGACTGCAACGCTGCTGGAAATACTTCTCTTCATAACTTAGACAAGTGGTCAACTAAAAACAGATGGGGGGCCCTCACTTGCTGACCCCGATTGTCACCAAAGGGCCACACATGATGTTAAGTATATGTAATGCTAGAGAGGACTGACTGAGACTGCAGTCATACTAGAAGAAAAAGATGGTCAGAGACTGTGGACATGCTGCAGGTTTTGTTGGAGAGGTGCAGACGGCACTCAGGGACTGGGGACAGGTTACATGAAGCTAGTAAAGGTCACTGCTATTATACCTTCATAAATTACTGTTCCCACTCCCACTAGAGACATTTAGGGGGTGATTTACTAACCTAAACACACACACGCACCAGGTGCGTGTGCATTTTTACACTGCAAAACGTATCTATCAACCAAACACGAGCAACGTGTCACATTTTCCCGCCGTTATGGCGCTATTTTATGTATTTACGTACGTGCGCATCATGTAGCATGCGCCATAGGCTACACGCCGCTCTAATAGCGGCATGCAAGTCTCTAAAAGCATATTTCCACTAATGCCATATATGGAAAAATCATGCACATGATGCATATATAATGCTGCTTCACAGTTTAGACAAAAATGGTTAGCTCATGCATTTACATTCCTGCATTCATCAACGCAAGCAACACAACATAGAGCTAATTTCCACAACATCACCTTGCAATTCATGCAGGGCTTTGCACAACACACCTGCTGGGTGTGTACACACTACAAAGGCGTCTAGATTCCACCAATAGATCATTTTTTATGAACAGAAGGGCATCCTCACATTAAGGGGTCTATTCACGAAGCAGCCGAAGGATCTAGCCGTAGCTTCAGCCGATCCTTCAGCTAGCTTCGGCCCCAGGACCCCTTCGCTTCAGTAGAACCGAGGGGCTGCTGTACGGGCTATTCACAATAACCCGTACAGCTCCCGAACTTAGCCGAGCGGCTCAGTCGAGCCGAAGGCATATGCCTCGGCTCGGCTGAGACGCGCTGAAAGCCGAAGCTGGCCGTGCGGCCGGCCATTGGCCGGCCGA
>NW_017307623.1:191770-212923 GCF_000935625.1 Nanorana parkeri
CATTGGAATGCATTGCTAGATTCCTATTGGCTATTTCAATTTGCAATAGCCAATAGGAATCTAGCATTGCATTGCATTTTTTTTCCATTCTGACAGATTCAGAATAAAGAAAAAAAAAGAAAAAACAGTGTTTCTCTCCTGGGCGGCCGGGAGCTGGAGACTCTCGGAGTGCCCGGGAGAGGTTTTTTTCTTTTTTTGACGGCAGCAGAACTGCCGGCCAATAGAAAACTATACCGAACAGCGTTCGGCTCACTTTGCTTTAGGTCGGTCATTCACTCAGCTGCCGTAGTGTATCTAAAGCCAATTTATTTAGCTGTAGATAGAGTAGGGAAAACCCATGTCACATTTTTTTCTGTGTACCAGGTTTTTGTTTTATCTTTCACCTCCTGAACTGGGGACACTATGGGAAGCAAGTGAAAATCTCTTAAAATTAAGCGAAATCCCAGTCACCAAAACAAGTGTCCCAATTGGAAGATTTTTCTTCTATTCCTGTCCCAGTGACAACTAAAAACATTGTATTTTTTCTCACTTTTTGTCCCAGAGGCAATGCCCACCAGGACAATACAGAATGTATATCTGCTTAGACACAAAGAGCAAAAGAAACATCATAGAGGTTCTAACCCTTTCACATCCTATCCAAAACTAGCAATGTTTTTATCAACAAATGGAAATATCTTTGTGTTTAATAACAAAAAATTATAATAACTGTGTTAAAGTGTTCTATATCACTTCTATATCACTAAAAAGCATGGGCATCCTTATAAGGCATCCAAAAAATGCTTTTAAATAGCAATGGCTTTGAGGTCACAATATCAAATTTAAAGTTTACTTACCTAAATAATTCAGACTATAAACCCAGTATAATAGTGTTGATCAATAACATTCTATTACCTTGAGCTATGTATCCACCCTGATTCATTATCAAAAAAGAAGTGGGCAGGGTGATTATTGGGGGGCTCAAGAACAAACACTATTATGCATATATTTATAGATCTTTTTTTATAACCAATATAGAAATACTGTATATGCAATGCAAAAAAAAAGCTGCACCCCTTGTAGCTGCTTTTATGCCTTTTCAATAAAGAGACGCCATTAGGATTCCTATGAATGCCAGCTCTTTCCCACTTCATAGAAATAAATAAACCATCTTGGATCTAGCCTGGATTTCTTAAAGAATATCAGTTAAAGTGATATTTTAATATCTTGCCATAATTCCCTACTGGGTTCCTCTCCACCAGGGAGGATTGGCTGTTCACTCCCACCTTTATATTCCACATAGCAAAGAATAATATAAAAAATCCAGCAGAATGGGAAAGTAAGAATAGGCGGATACAGGGACATGGGAAACGCACAGGTTCCCTTTAAGATGAGTAGCCATATTATGTTAGTGGTTTCTTCCAGGGTAGTGTCCTGCTGTTTATCTTTTGGTTGTTCCATTAACACAGTTACCAAATGCAGCAGATGTCCACAAATCCATAGCTGTCACCCTAGTTTCTTTGTTTTCTCTTTCAACTGTATAGCTTGCCCGTGCACTGATCTTTGTAAAATGTCCATTACAGTAGTAACAGTGCTGATTTTCTTCTATTTGTAAAGTATTTGACTGACTGTCGAAAGATGAAAACCTGAATCTTTAGAAATTGTTTTTTTGACGCATTATGTTTGGCTCTGAGAACCTGGTGCTTGCAATGTTTGACACTGCAAAAATAGTAATGCCCTGGTCCTAAACCTTATGTGACCCTTTTTGTGACTTTACCTGAGCTTTAAAACCTAAACTAACCCCATATATAATATCATAACTCTTAACTGCTACCTAACTCTAAAACCTAACCATTAAAAGGGGTGTTTACAATGGTTACCTTTTATACATATGCAGGTCAAAGAAACAACTTTGCTTTACAGTGGATTCCAAACAATTTTTTTTTTAATCTCAAGTGTGTAAACAAAAGTTACCTACTTTGCCGGCTCGCTGCTGTGTCCTTTAAAATAACTACTTTTCCTTACGCTGGATGCCACAGCTCGCGCTGCAATTCTGAGCTACTGCCAACACGAGATTGCCGGCTCACGCTAGTGTCACCTAACCCCAGTGCTTCTCACCCGGTTTAAGTTCTTTTTCCAGGGGCAGATAGATGACACTAGTGTGAGACAAATCTGGGGTTCTGCTTTAATGCTGCCCCCCACAGTTGCTTGTACTTACTTTCCTCTTGCTCCTTCCCTGCACTGTTTATTTGAAGGAGCAAGGAGAAGCAGTTCTGTGTAAGCTCCAAATCATGTAGAAGCCCTGTGTATGCTACATAGGTAAAGTGCAGGTTCCCTATAAGAAAAAAGAAAACCAAAACTGTTGCTGCAACCTTGGCTGTATTACACTTGGTCCCAACCCCTGTCACTGTCATGTTTGCTGGCCAGCTTGGACTGCATGTAAATGTGGATACAAAAATTAATAAAAGCATGTTAAATAAGGGGATTACTGTACTGAATAGTATCATTACATGGACTGGCCATATACAGTTGTCAGAATGCACTATGTTCTATAATAGGTGTCCTAAATCTATTATGAAGAATAGGTCAAACCAAGAACTGATTAACGCTTCTTGTCATTATCCTTCAGATGTTATTATTCTGAAAGTTTATATATTTTGCCAATTACCTTGATTTTTTTTAAAGGAAACCTGTACTGAAGAAATGTAGAGGCTGCCTTCACTGACCATTCCTTGTGAAAATGCTAGTCGCCTGCCTACCATGCTGATCCAATGGTTTGAGTTCTTTTTGAATCACCAATTTGAAAAATGTATGCAGCCAGTAGTTATAACTGGTTATAATTTTTCCAGGTCAGTATTTCAAAAAGTAGAGACCAGAGACACTAAGACAGCAATTATTTTCAGACGGAGTCAGCAAAAGAAGCCCTGATATTACATGTTTATGCTTATAGATAGGGAGCACTGCTAGATCCCTAGGGCTGGCTTGTCTCAGACAACAAAATAACAATTGGCCAGGATAATCAACCCAGCCAATCAATTCTTATCTTCAAGAATAGTCAGCTAAGTGATATCTAGAGAGGTCAGGAATTGTGCATAGATGTACAATGGTTATTTGACAAATAGTTTTACTGCTTACATAAACCATTGTGTATACAGACAGTATTGACCCCTGTTTTGCTGAGCTTCATAGTAGTCATTTGGTATGATGAGGCTGTAGCTATCCCCTTGTTTTGCACTAAGAAGCACACAGCTAGTCTTTAGAGATATCTCTGTGTAGATTCTCATTTAGCCAGGTCATAGTATAGCTAGTAGTAGTTAGTCACATTCCACTGGACTTGTTCTGTAATGTTGAAGATGCTTGAGCACTCATTCATTTGACTTCTTCAGTTTGTGATACCATGGTAGTTGGATTAAGGTGATCTAGCTGCCCAAGTTGGTATAAATGCTGTTGTATGTTCCTGACATTTATTAGAACTGAGTAAGCCACTTGGATGAGTGGTGAATCATTTTCATAATTACAAAAAAGGGCAAATCCGACAGCAAGCATAAAATCGTCAAAGGTACCCATAAAAAAAAGAGCCACACAAAAATTTTAGAGCAAAATTGCAGATAAAAACAAGGAGCCCATTAAAAAGATTAAATAACAAAACCAGTTTTTGCTGCATTATTTACTTTTAATTCAGAGGCTTTGTCCTGCAGTTCTCTTTATTTCTGCTACTAGATGTCCCCAGTTTGGTAGCCAGCATTATTCAACCCACTTCCTCTATGCCCAGGTAGTCCAGGACCAACCCAAGTCTGTGGCTGGACAGTGAAAGGAGAAGCAGCACAGTAATGAACTCATCTCTCTGTCATTCTGTTTTCTCCTCCTAGCATGCTTTATGTCAGGACTGACTGTATCCCTGTGCTGCTAGTTACTTTCATATTCTCTCTCTGATTGCCAGGTTGAAGTCAGGCTCTTACACTGCTTGCATTAATTTGTGCCTTTATACTTTTTATCTAATAGCACCACCCAAACCTATGCCAAACCAAAACAGTATGGCCCAACCTTTTTTTGCCAAAGTTCTCTTTAGGGTCACAGAAGGACATATAGTAAGGTCCTCCTGTGACCCAAAGCTCAGCATAAAGAGACACAAACCTGTGCTGCAGCCAAGACAGATCCTGACAATACTATTGGGACCCACCCCACTACCTGATTGACAGCTGACTCTGACCACCCCCTCTCCCGTCCTTCCAGTCAGTACTGGAGGAACAGAGAGGGGATTGGGAAATCCCTGCAGGAAGCTGTGACTTGACAGTCTTCCACTCTCTACAGGGAGTTGATTGTGAACTGAGTGATTGGCGGTATGTGATTGCTCAGATTTCAATCAATAGAGCTGGCATGTGACGGCTTCAGTGTCACACTTTGGCTCTATTTCTGGGGATGAGTGTATTTTACTCTCCCCATAATTCTCCTATAAGCTTTAGTTGGAAGGACTGATCAGCGAGAATGGAAAATCTTGTTTGATCTCTATTCTTTCACATGAATAAGCTTCTGGAGGCTATGGCTGATCTTCACATGGTCCCACTACTTAGAAATAGTAAATGCTTAGGACACAGCCAGCTGAAATATACACCTCAGTGTGGTGGAATCGTGTCTGCATGCCCAACCAATCTCATAGGTCTATGACCAGTTTCAGTTACAGCCCTGACTTACATCTTTAAAACTGTCTGCTTCACATTTGAAGATTATGTAAGTGAGATAGGATAACAGATGGCTTGGAATTTGATTAAGCCAGGTCATGTTTTGTAACCTTGACCAGCAGACATAGCCGAATTATTACATTTTATATGTTGCATGCCAAGGGCATCAAATATTTGCTCTGCTTTGAAAAACACTTTTTCCTGTGTCATCAGGATACATGATCACACTGCATGCACCAACAGCATCTGCTTCAGTCATTGTCAAGGAAAGAGATGTTGCTGTCTGTTCATAATTTTTTTTTTCATGGCGACCATAAGCTCTCAGCTACTCATAAATATTTGCTGAAAGCAGTGCCATGGGCACTCAACATTTCCTGCAACCATCAACTCCGCAGATTGTTTTAAAACGCTCATTTTTTTTGCAGCCCTTTGACATTATATCACCTGAGGGGCCACTTTTTCCTGCTGGCCACTCTATAATGCATCCACTCTCTCACTCTGTGTACTGCTTCAATGTGACAGAGCAGTTGTTGTTTTGTTGTGTGCTGATCCATTTTCTTTCAGTTAATGGCTGTACATTAGCTTCTTTACGTTTCATCCTTGTTCTTTTCTTTTATTGTCTCTGAGTTTTCTTTTTTTACCAGATATGTAGATTGACCACTTTAGCTAAATAATGTAGAGGCATGATTGGGTTCTTGACATTGTTCTTTTTCCGAATCAATGCCACATATGTCCATTTTACCTCGTCATACCAATAGATTATGCTTAACAGTGACATGCACTGATAAGTAGTTAGCACAGGTCCTTGGGAATTGAAATGTTTATATGCTTTTGTCAGGTTGCCTATTATCAATGACGCAGTTGTTTATATATTTCCATTTGAAACTAAGCTTTATAACAGCAGGTATCTATACAGGTCATTATCATGTAGATAAGGTTTTTATCCTAATTCAGTGATAATCATCCAATGTGTGGGTCTGGATACCTGCTACCAATCAATGTCTATTTGGATGCAAAACAGGCAGGATGGATGGTCATACTGTACATAATCATAACTGTCATTGTACACAGCCAAATGGTTAGTACTTTTTCCTGCCAGGGCTGGGGTCCAAGGCTTGATATGCATAGAGTCTTTATGTTTTACTTCAGCTTTTTCACACTACTAAAAAACATACTGGTTTATTCCTCCACCCAGAATTTGTTTATTGCTGTGTGTGCGTGTGCATATAATGGTGGCAGAGACGTTTAGTTTGTAAGTAAGGGAAAGTGCTGGAATCCAAATATGATCCATAATTTCTCTCTATTATTAAAAAGCCAAAATCCAGTCGATTGCAGCAACAAGACGCTAACATGTTTTGGTTACACAAGCCTTAGTCACAGCTATGACAATGTCTTGTAAAGTCTAAACTCATTGGAGTCTTGTTGCTGTAACCTACTATAATGTGGCTTTTAATTAATAAAGAGTATTTATGGATTGTATTTTGAGTTCAGTGCTTTCATTTACTTACACAGTCTATGAAGGGTAACAGGAGCCTAGGCTGCAGTGGTGAAGGAGGTAGAACAAACTGTTTTTTTATGTATATTCAGTTGTAAGCTGTACCGGGCAGCGATTGATGTAAATTATTTAATACTGTTCAATAGTTTTATTTAAAAAAAGGTGTGAGGAGACACTACGGGCTTCAACTGCTATTGTGATGTGCTGGGCTTCTGGTGTGTCCCTGTGCCTTTAAGGAGCAATGGGTTGCCTCCTGGCGAACCTGCACCTAATTCATCCTATGCTATATATGCTCCATGATGGAGGGTCTCATAGATTAGAGTTAGGACAACACTTTACAAAGGGGCCTTGACGAGGCAGTGTGGCTTCCACATATTTTGAAAAGGTTGTGCAAATAAAACCTCTGTTTTTAACCCTAATAGTGAGACAGTATAATTTTCTTTGCAGGCTAACTGGTAAGTGTGCTGGGAAGTTTTTGATTTTGTACTGTATAAAGTCCTTCCATGTGCACCTTGCTTTAAAAGCTAGCTATGAATTGATTGATTTTGACATTTGTTTAACTAATAAAAAAGGTACAAAATAAAAAAAAATACAAACATTTCTATTGTCCACCACAAAATTTAAGAGGATTGCATGGATACTGAGTATCTGGGACTGTAAAATGTGGGCTGCCTGGTCACATGCACCTACAGTACGTAGTCCTTGTGTCCAAATACTGTTCATGATGCTCAGGTGCCTCAAGTTGTTGTCTCTCTATTACCTTATATCTAAAGGCATCACCTGGTCCCATGAACAAGCTGGATTATGTTTAAAAAATACCTTATTAATGCAGGGATTAGCTATTATATATTTACTCTATAAGCATCCACACACATTAGATGGCAGTTGGATGTCTACACACAGGGGTCTATTCACAAAGCTGCCGAGGGCAGCCGAGTGAATGACCGATCAGAAGTGAAGTGAGCCGAACACTGTTCGGCTATTCACTTCAGGCTGGTACGGCTGATTTCAGCCGTACATCGGCTGAAATCAGCCGTACATCGGCTTGCTTCGTGTGGCTTCGGATCAGCCGAACATGCTCAGCATGTTCGGCTGACCCGAAGTGCAGAAGGAGTTCGACTCAGCCGATCCAACATCTGGATCGGCTGAGCCGAACCTCCGGCAGGCTTCACACTGCTGTTCGGGCTATTCTGAAAGATCCCGAACAGCAGTGAGTGAAGAGCTGAATGCCGCCGAGCGGCATTTGGCTCGGCTGTTCTGCTCGGTCCCTCAGAGGCACCGAGCAGAACAGAAAAAGAGTGAAAAAAGTAGAAAAAAGTTAATAGAAAACGATTGTGCGGAGCTAGCAGTGACAGCTAGCTCCGCCCAATAGTTTCCTATTGTCCGGTGGCTCTGCTGCTGTAAAAAAAAATGTAAAAAATTTACAAAATCTCCCGGGCGCTCTGGGAGCCCCCCGCTCCCGGCCGCCAAGAAGAGAAACCCCGCTGTGTCTTTTTTCTTTATTCTGATACGAGCGATGTCAGAATAGAGAAAAAAAAAAAGAAAAATTCCCATTCAAAAGCATTGGGACATTACTACTATACTAGCATTGTACCCGCCCTCTGCTGATGGACCTGATGGGGAACTGCAAAAGAGGGCGGGTACAATGCTAGTATAGTAGTAATGTCCCAATGCTTTTGAATGGGAATTTTTCTTTATACGGCCAGATCCTTCGGCAGCTTTGTGAATAGACCCCACAGTCTCACCACCTAAAGGTTTCTCCTTTACCCCAGTGGAACAGCCTCAAATCCTACATGCAAGCCTAGCTATGCCCACTATAAGCATTTTGGTGTTGTCAGGGAAATTCCAGCTCAGCTTATACTATTCACTGCTGTTAAATTCATATATATTTTGACATCATCCTATTAGTTTCAGAAGGCTGTTCAATGTTTGTGTGTATCTTATGGCAGCTATGGACTTCTCTTGAATTCGTTACAAAACTCTATAAATACAAAAAGAAAAACATATGCTTTACATCTGCAGTTTTTTTGAATAATGCTTATTTTCAAACACAGCTCAAGTTTTTGTCTTTATAAAGTAACAACAACAGTACAAATGGCACTATGGGACCATCGATAATCTATGCAGTAGTAATTATGTAGTAAATAATACTGGTATAAAGATTAATAACATCTAGAACATCAATCTCTCTACAATTAAGGCGGGATTGGGTGAAACGTATTAGGGAGCTGACCTGAGGCGGGACTTTGTGGAACTGTGTGAATTGCGGCCAAAAGTTTTATTGCTTTGATTTAGAACATCAATACAGAATAATACATGCAATAATTAAATTGTTCCTCTTATGTTATTAAACATACCTCCTCATAAAACTTAAACAATAATAATCATCCTGAACATATGACTAGAAATACATTCCAGACAGTGTTTTTCTCTAGGTTATCTCTCAGGTAGGGCATTTACCAAGTCATATACGCCAATTCGATCTTATGTATTGCCTCTTGTCTTAAGATATCATTCATCGGACTATTTATAACAAAGCCTTCACATGCAAGTGTTCCCAAGCTCTTCAGAATGGCAAGATTTATTTACTTAATGTATTTGTTAATTTGTTTAATGCAGGCTCTTTTGTACACACTGTTTGAAATGCCAGGACAATGCTGACACAATTCATTTTACATAGATTACAATTTAGTGGAAAATGTGATAATGCATTAAACAAACAAACCTCGGCAGATGGGAAGGATGGTTGTAGGTCTCATGTATTTCATTTCAGACATTCATCACTGGGACTTTACTCATTCTCTTTTAATGGTTGTTTTATGGCCCACCAAACAGTCAAGGCTGGTTTTACTGCAGGGCAGAGAGATCGTTTGTAAAGACATTGGCCCCAGCTTTAAAGAAATATTGTTCTGTGTTCCATATAGTTTATTTAGAATGTAAAATGTTTATGGATGGGTCTGATGTTTAATTTGATACAGTATAAAAAAATCACAATATATGTGTTTTAAATTGCAAGTATTTCATTTAATGACACAATCGCTTATTTCCTCAAAACATCTGGATAATTGGTTCTGTATGCATATATGCTGCAATGCTGGGAGTCCCTTTATAGCAGTTACCCATGAGTGGTTATATTCCCCTACATTATTTCACCCTGTGGCATGTGAGAATAGGAACACATGCATACCAATAATAGAATTGCTGCAAGTAGCATTATTTTTGTAATAAATGGATGAAGTGGTCTTTGTAAGCGCTGCATAAATTATTGCTGCTATATAAATACCTGTAATAATAATACCAAAACTTTTTTTGTGTTGGATAGAGTATGGAAATTAGTAAACTTAATTATTTTCATCATTTTGGGAGCTTTCCCTTAATTTCCTGTGCTATAGACACAACAGGAAGTAAGATAATAACTCTCAAAAGTGAGGGAAATCCCTTCTATTCAGTTGTCAACAGACCAAGTGCCCATTGGAAGATTTCTCTTTTGTTCCTGTTCCAGTGACATCAACATTCTGGATGAGGATGAATCTTACTAGTGGGGACACAGATAGGTGTAAAACAGTAAACCACTGTGTAAAAAATATAAATTTTTTGCCTTAATGTGCAAGTATGCACAGCATACTTGCACATTAGGGCACAATTACTTTATAAGTGTGCCTTCTCCAGTGCTGTCAGATCGTGTGGCTCCTCCACTTTCTCTGACGTCAACACTTCCAGGTTCCCAGGCATCCTTTTCCGCCATTGGGTAGTCCTTGGTGATTGCACAGGAGTTACATTGTGCCTGGCATCAAGCCCATTCACAGCATCTTAGATGGCCGAGTGCCTACACTGCACAGCACATGCGCCATACATTGTACACAGAAAAATGAAAATGACAAATTGGGGAGAGGACGTTTTTTGGGGGCAGAAGAGACTTTGCAAGTATCTTCTGCCAAAAATCCCTACCACGCAGCAATTTTTTTTTGGTCAATTTACTTCCACTTTAAATGCCCTGCCGTTTGTTAAAGGTTTGTCAGGATCTTGCTGGATAGATATCATGCTATAGAAGGTTGCTTTCAGCGATGTATTGTTACCTTTGCAATACATAAATGGTCCACTCTTACTGAGTTAATCCTGGTGCATGATTGTACATACGATCAGACTGAGCTTTTGGACCCAGCATCATGCAGGGCTGTTAGAAGATGATGGCTTCTTACCTGACCAGTATATAATCTTGAAGTTCATCTAAGGATTCACTACAGTCCTCTCCTCTAGAGTTCTGCTGCTGGATTTATACCAACAAGGACACAGAGGTGGTACTATATAAAGAGAAAAGTAAAAAATGAACCGTAATTACTGAGCTCACTGCAGTTCCTTCTTACCCTGCTGCTACAGGCACACGTCCACATGGTACACTGAGGTAGACAGTGTTATTTAGCAATGCCAGTTTCTCCATAATTGGAAGAGAGAGAGAGAGGGATAACGATAGTAAGGCCCCTTTAACACGAGGGTCATCAGTTCAGTCAAGGTTCTTGGATAGAAATAAACTGATGAAAACTGAATCAGTTTACATCAGTTTGCACATCCGTTGTCAGTTCAGTTTACATCAGTTTTGGACTTTTGTTATTATAGTAAATACCCATGATTCTTTGCTTTCCCCGAGCATGCATTGAGCCTGCCATGCTGTATTACGACATCAATCCCAAAAATGCATGTAACATTAGGTTACATTAGTCCCAGTCAGTCAAAACGGAGAGCTGATCTGTCTCAAATTGCGGACCTCAACTGACACTGATGTTTCCTGATGTAAACCACTGGTCATCAGTTTTCATCTACACTTCCGTAGGGATGCATTGTTGTCCATTTTTCATCTGCAAACGGAGGGCTGAAAACTGGCAACCTGAACACTCTTGTGAAAAGGGCCTTATGCTACCTACCCACTACTGAAATCTCAATATAAATATAAATGGAGTATCCAGTACAACTGCATGACAATGCTTATTGGCCCCTCACAGGTTTAGTAGGGTTAAGAAGGAATCCCCACAAAAAAAAGTACTTCAGCAAACTTACAGGGTATCTACTACCATGCTTGGGTCCGTTAAGAACTGAATGATCAACTTTAAATGGACTTATAAACAGGTCTTGCACATTAAATGGTAATGAGGTTCTAGGCCACTGTTTTGCACTGGCACATATACACGTTTTCTTGTACTCTATGATTGTGTGCATGTTGTGGTGAACATGTCTAGCTCTGTAGGAAGAAAAATAGAAACTGGATGAAATGTCTCGCAGTGGCAGAGTGGTTAACGCTCCTGCCTTGCAGCACTGTGGGTCCATGGTTCAAATCCTGGCTAGGACACTATCTGCAAGGAGTTTGCATGTTTTCCCTGTGCTTGCGTGGGTTTCCTCCCACACTACAAAGACATGCTGATAGGTTAATTGGCTCCTGTCTAAATTGGCCCTCGTACGCATGTGAGATAGTGACTTTAGATTGTAAGCTCCTTGAGGGCAGGGACTGATGTGAATGTGTACTATTAATGTGCTGCGTAAATTGCCGGCGCTATAAAAATGCCAGTAATAAATAAATAATAACCATGCCAGTCCTGCTTTTTATATAACAGCAATTTGTCTAAGCTACTTTTCACCATTTTCACACCAGATATTAAACTATGAATGTCTGATGTGTATGGTTCTCCCTATATTTGTTTACACAATAATCAGATTGTAGGTGATGACAAACAGAAATAAGAAACGAATAGTACAGTATATATAGTATATATTGTCCTTAGGAAAGACCGGTGTCCATGGTCTTAAAATTAGCTGCAGGTCCAAATAGACAAATAGATTATGCTCATTGCATGAGAACACATAAGTGGTTTTCAGGGACTCCCTTTGTAAGCAAACCACAGGTTTCTTATTATTTACAAAGTCTCAAGGATGTTATGTTAAAGTCAAGTAATCCCAAAATCTGTGTGTACATCTGTTGGTAAACAGATGACAGAAAATAAAAGTGTCTTTTGGGTAAGTTCCACATAATAACCCCTAGGGATAAGCTGGACTTGTCCCACTTTAGCATGCGAAGTGGAACTTTCCTCCGTCAAGTTATTAGATGACAGTGCAATGTGCTTTAAGGGTCTCTACATGTACGAAATAATGTCATGCCACATAAAAATATAGTCATATGATGTAAGCTAAAATTACACTGGTTTTATTTGTACACAAGTCATTTTCCCAAAAGTTGAGGAAGAAGCATTCAACAGGCTATTTGACATAAGTTCTATGTATTTTTTAATTACAGTTTATGGTTTTTTTTACAGGCATTAAAATGTTGCATCAGTGTTTGTGTTTAATTGTGTTTATATTCATTAACATGTATTTCCCAAAAAAACAAACTGACCAAAAATATACTTGTTTCCATGTGCAGCTTAAAGGATAATTTTTTAAAAAAAGGGTACAAAAAAATCCGCTTTGAAAAGGGTTAATACTTACCCGTGTCTTCCCCGCGCGCTCCCGTCCCAAAATGTGAAAATTCTCTGGCGGCCGCAAAGCATCTTGGGACAGGCGCACGCGCAGATCACATTTTCAGCCAGGACGCGAGGAGAGACACAAGGTAAGTCTATGGATGCGTGCACCCGCATGCAGACACCGTGGGACAGGAAGTGCCAGCAAGCTCAGAGGAGTCAGCGCTGGATCGGAGACTCGCCGCAGCGCTGGAGGGACAGATGAAAAGGACAAGAAAGAAGCAGATCGGATTAAGAAACATCATTTAAGGTAAGTGCTGACATTAACATTGGGGGAGGGAAAAACATTTTTGACTTTAATGTCACTTTAAAGTGACACCTAACTTAGGAGTTATACCTCAAAAATGCTTTCAAGTACCTTAACTATTAATAAAATGTATCTTATTTGTGTATCACTCAGCTGTAGATCCTCATATCATCCCTGAATTGGTGCTGACACTGTCCTTCCTTCTGGAGGGTGTCTACTTTTGTTCCCCAAGGTCCCTGTGTGTGTGCTGTAAAGTAGCCACCGCTCCAAGATCACTCCCATGATGGACTACAAACTCATGTTTAATTTGCTAATTTGTATTGAGATTGTAGTCTATCACGGGAGTGTTGGAGCGGTGACCACTTTAACCCCTTCGTGACGGGAGACGTACACTGTACGTCCAGCCACAAAGGGACCAAATGACTTGTCACACAAACGTGATACACAAAAAATCTACATTTTTGTTAATAGTTAAGGTACTTGAATGCATTTTTAAGATTTACAGGGTTATCACAAAAGGGTGAAGAGCTTGGAGAAGGCAGGAGAAGTGAACAATCTAGGCCAAAATAGCTGATTTGGAACAATTCTCCAATTCAGCTCACTTTCCAAATCAGCTCTGTTGTCCTAGATTGTTCACTTCTCCTGCCTTCTTCAAACTCTTCACCCTTTTGTGAATAGACATGTTAGTTTCACTTTAGCTATCTAATTTTTTTTTTTTTTTAAAGCAATGGCTAAAACCTTGTGTGGTCAGCATACTACCAGATATTTTGTCCTATTAGATTATCATAAATGTATTCTCAACTTACATAATTACATAGATGGCAACCCAGTATAGTGTCAGCCTAGCCAAAAAACATACAAGAAAATCCTTCACGGGTTTTGTCTAAAAGGGATTCCTGCAACATTCATGTAAAATATACAGTATTTATTTACTATCTTATATCATATGATCATGATTTAAATGCATTCATAGTTTCATCATTGGATAGGCATGGATACCTGTTTTGCATATAATATGTTTGATCTCATTGTAGGCTCTTAAGCCTTGATTTATAGCTGCATTCCTGTCTTCCTTGTTCCAGTACAGGTCTGGTTTGTGTACTGAAACACGAATTTCTGTCCCAAAGTACATTATCTTTGACCTGGTGGTCAACTAATTTCTTCCTCAGATACATCATTTATTTTTTCAATTAATGTAAGTTAGGTTTGAGTTACCATATACCAACATATAAGCCCAGAATTCCTCTGACAATACATATATTTAACTATAGCTAGGCAACAAGAAGCTGCCTACAGATGGTACTTTCAGACAGAGCTGTCAGACATAGTATGTTGAATTCTATAAGGAGAATGTAAGCTGATCTCCATATTTTCAGGCCAGCTCCATGTCTGGGTCTCTATTTTTATAAGATGAAACCGTATGTGGCATTATTTTCTATCAACCTGTCAGTTCTACCTCTTGATATTTGGAGTCCAAGTATGACAAGACAGTTTACAACATCTGCTCTCAATATTCATGTTAATTCAGAAGCTTCATGAATCAGGATATGAACAAAGTCTTAATGGAAAAAGAACATACAAATTAACTGCAGTGACTCCACTATTCATACTAGCAAGGTTACTCCAAACATTTGCGACCCTCGCTGAAAGATAATAAAATAAGGTACAGAACCCTTTAAAATGTTTTTCCCAATGAAGGTGAATGTAACAAGAAAGGCCAAGTGTCAGCCCATGATTGCTGGTATTAGTGTGGAAATAAAGAAAGAGTCTCAGGAACATTACTACAGTATTTGGTTCAACTTTACTTTTCCAAGAACAACTAACATTTTAGTCCAAAGATCAACTTGTCCTTAAAAAGTACAGTAATAGCATAAATATTCTATTAAATTGGTTTGCAAGTATTATGTAGAGAAAAGGATATCAAATACAATATCCTTTCAAATACAAATAATATATTCTGTTTTATCCAACAGCTAATATATTGATGATATACAGTATCTCATAGAAGTGGGTACACCCCTCACATTTTTGTAAATATTTTCTTCTGTGACGACACAGAAGAAATTACACTTTGCTACAATGTAAAGTAGTGAGTGTACAGCTTATATATCAGTATACATTTGCTGTCCCCTCAAAATAACTCAACACACAGTCATTAATGTCTAAACCGCTGGCAACAAAAGTGAGTACACCCCTAAGTGAAAATGTTCAAATTGGGCCCAATTAGCCATTTTTCCTCCCCGGTGTCTGGTGACTTGTTAGTGTTACAAGGTCTCAGGTGTGAATGGAGAGCAGGTGTGTTAAATTTGGTGTTATTGCTCTCATTCTTTCATACTGGTCACTGGTAGTTCAACATGGCACCTCATGGCAAAGAACTCTCTGAGGATCTGAAAAAAAAGAATTGTTGCTTTACATAAAGATGGCCTAGGCTATAAGAAGATTGCCAAGACCCTGAAACTGAGCTGCAGCATGGCCAAGACCATATAGCGGTTTAACAGGACAGGTTCCAGTCAGAACAGGCCTCGCCATGGTCAACCAAAGAAGTTGAGTGCACATGCTCAGCGTCATATCCAGAGGTTGTCTTTGGGAAATAGATGTATGAGTGCTGCCAGCATTGCTGCAGATTTTGAAAGGTGTGGGGGGTCAGCCTGTCAGTGCTCAGACCATACGCCGCACACTGCATCAAATTGGTCTGCATGGATGTCGTCCCAGAAGGAAGCCTCTTCTAAAGATGATGCACAAAAAATCCCACAGTTTGCTGAAGACAAGCAGACTAAGAACATGGATTATAGGAACCATGTCCTGTGGTCTGGTGAGACCAAGATAAACTTATTTGGTTTAGATGGTGTCAAGTGTGTGTCGGCAACCAGGTGTGGAGTACAAAGACAAGTGTGCCTTGCCTACAGTCAAGCATGGTGGTGGGGGTGTCATGGGCTGGGGCTGCATGAGTGCTGCCAAAACTGGGGAGCTACAGTTCATTGAGGGAACCATGAATGCCAACATGTCCTGTGACATACTGAAGCAGAAGATGATCCCCTCCCTTCGGAGACTGGGCCGCAAGGCAGTATTCCAACATGATAACGACCCCAAACACAACTCCAAGACGACCACTGCCTTGCTAAAGAAACTGAGGGTAAAGGTGATGGACTGGCCAAGCATGTCTCCAGACCTAAACCCTATTGAACATCTGTGGGGCATCCTCAAACAGAAGGTGGAAGAGCACAAGGTCTCTAACATCCACCAGCTCCGTGATGTCATCATGGAGGAGAGGAAGAGTGGCAATCTATAAAGCTCTGGTGAACTTCATGCCCAAGAGGGTTAAGGGCTGGAAAATAATGGTGGCCACACAAAATATTGACACTTTGGGCCTAATTTGGACATTTTCACTTAGGGGTGTACTCACTTGTGTTGCCAGCGGTTTAGACATTAATGGCTGTGTCTTGAGTTATTTTGAGGGGACAGCAAATGTACACTGATATACAAGCTGTACACTCACTACTTTACATTGTAGCAAAGTGTCATTTCTTCAGTGTCGTCACATGAAATGATATAATAAAATATTTACAAAAATGTGAGGGGTGTACTCACTTCTGTGAGATACTGTATATTGAAGTATAAAGTATTAAAAAGGTCAATCCAACCATGAGTTTTTTTAGATATAGGCTGGTGAGTTAAAACAATTTCTCACTTATATTAAGTTGTTTAGTGTATCTGCCTGAGTCTGCACACCTGGTATGGTCATTATGAGGGGTTTCCACCTTACCTTAATATTTTTATTTATTTATTTGATGTAACTGGGAACACAAGAGAAGCTAAACATGTAAAGGTTAAGTGAGAAAAAACGAAAACTGAACGATGGTTAAAAACAGACTGGAAGTCTGTTGAGAAGTGTGCAAGGGAGATGTTGCTGCTGGAGTACCCAAGACAGAATAAATGGGGATGCATTAGTACTCAAACTCTATAAACATTGCTTTTGAATAGGCTTTTAAACAATAACAAATTAAACAAAAATCCACAATGAGCCCAGACCTAGTAAATCTATGATTGCTTACACTTTCTAGTATATTAGCAGTCATTTAGTGCCATGACAACTACATCATGCATTCCC
Source organism: Nanorana parkeri (assembly GCF_000935625.1). NCBI lineage: Eukaryota > Metazoa > Chordata > Amphibia > Anura > Dicroglossidae > Nanorana > Nanorana parkeri. The sequence goes on from NW_017307623.1 coordinate 208,779, forward strand.
GCACCACCTTCTTCACAACTATGGGTGTGCCATGGCTCCTGCATACCACACTTCCAAACCATACCGGTATGTGTGCTGTTCACTAGAACATTCTCCAGAGTTAGTTCAGTCTTCTCCCAAGTACCTGAAGAATGATTTCTACCATTTAAAAGAAAATGATGTTCACATAAGGGTAGATGACCACGTGGATATATAGATAGAAATATCAGCTCAATACAGCATCACTGGCCAGTTCGCAGTTGCTGCAGCTATATTTTGCCAAAGTAATGCTGAATAAAGAGTTTACCTTCTCCTTCAAATGTTTAAATATAAATAGCTCTCTTTTAACAAAGGCCAAAGCTGCATATTTTAATAGTTCCTAGTGTCTAACATGTTAACTGAGCATATTAATATTTTACATTCTACTATAGTTTGCATGGGAGCATAAAAACATGAGCCAAAAACATGATATCGAAAAGTTGCATACTTGATATGAGGTTGTCAAACCATATTACTGGTATTTGTATATTTGTTTACCATTTTCAAAGGGTTGTCAAAGACCAGCATGTATCTGGGTAAAAAAAATGTCCGCGAGTTGGTATATTTCATAATAAATCCCTATTGTTTTTTGTTGACTTCCCAGTAATAAGAACATATCAATGTTTGCTGCCTCTGGTGACCTCTACAAGAATGCAGTGAACAATGTACGAACCTGCTGGAGGTTAGAGGTGCATATGTCAAGGGGCTTATCATATGGAAGTAAGCATTGCTTTTCCTTCTTTTAGAGCCCTGGCATGTTTATAGTATAGATAGCTCTTGGCTTGGAATCATCATTAGAATATTTTAAGGTAACACAAAAAAACATTTTCCAGACTTAATGTTTGCATATTTTCACGGTGCTTGAATTCTTTGGCTCAAACTACAATACTTGAAGCGACAAATTGATAATGTTTTTTCTGCATTGTTATAATGGGTTATAGAGATGTAAATACTGAAAGACTGTCTGACAACAGGGAATTGTTATTTGGAAAGGTGCTGATAGAATTTTTGTTCAAAAATACCTTTATCCAAGTTTTGCATTGTAAGATTTTAATACAAAGTTAAACAAGACAAAATAGTAAGATATCATTTAATTTAGTGTGTACCTAGTCATACATTGTTAGGTTCAAGGGGCATTAAGGCATAATTTGTATTCAACTTACTAACATCTAAAAGCAGAAACGTCTTAGATATCTGTCCTATTTATTAATCTGTGTTTATTTATTCTTATTTCATATCGGGATTCCTTTCTAATCTCTATATGACAGGAATAAAAAAAATCTGCCTTTCCAGGCAATAATATAATGTTTCTGTTTTAAGACTTACAGAAATGGTATATCAATAAATCTGACAATTTAATTTGTCAGCCTTTAGGCGACTAGCATTTTGTATGCGAGTAAAGTAAAGAATATACAGATACTTTGTCTGTCAAAAAACACCCCTGGCCTAGGCAATGGAATTAGCTGTTTTTAGTCTGCTATATTTTTTATTCTATAGAAGAAGTAAGTGTCTGGAATATTGTAAGGTATTATTATTATTATTATTATTATACAGGATTTATATAGCGCCAATAGTTTGCACAGCGCTTTACAATATAAGGAAGACATTACAGTCACAATACAATTCAAGACAAGATGGTAAGGAGAGCCCTGCCCGTGAGGGCTTACAATCTAAAAGGGAGGTATGCACTTGTATCTAAACCCCCACGAAAAATTAATGAATTGCAGCTTACTAGTCCTTGCAAATCAGCTGCATTCATTTTTTCAGGCTAACTACATTTTATACAAACATAGAAAAATAACTGTTTATCTTGTCAGAATTCCAGTCTCTTTGTAACTTCCTATGCACTGAACTGATATATCAATCAATCTTATCAATTTTTCAAGCTATTTTCTGTGAACTACAACGAACGTCTCACTATGTAATGTAATGGAGTGGAAGAGGTGTTAGTAGTCCGAATCATGAGAGCAGCGTATTGACAACCATGTCTTTCTCGCTAAATACAGTAGATGAGTGTAGCCCCCCTATGACAGGAAGTGTGTTATTTGCAAGATTACAAGGTAAACATAAAGTTAAAAAAGCCTAAAAAGGGGAAGCTACTGCAACCACCATGTCTGAGAATTGATAAGCTGCATTATATTCCATTTTTGTTTTCAGATTAATATGCATTTGAACTTCCAGTTAACAACAGTGGAAGTTTGTAGCTGTGAGCTGGGTAGAAATTAGGGCAAGAAAACCATGTGCTTGAACTTCCACCCATAACATGCTGTGCTGAACACTAGATTGCACCATAATAAGTTATTATGTATAATGCTATGTTGGTACTTATTGGTTAGAGTTAAGTCTGGAACACTTTTAAATATTCGCATTAGATATCTAATATATATGCTATTTTTATGCAGCAAGCATGTCTCCTATCTTATGATTTTGAGCATTGCTTGTAGCAATATGGCCATTTCTGTGTTCCAGGGCGTAGATAAAAAGCACCTCTGTGAGCTGAGCAGGGCCAATCCTCCACCCATCTATGGAGAAGTGTGAAGGATCAAAAGTAATAAACATGCCCCAATGTCAGCCACAAGTGAGATATCTCCTTAATTGATAGCCTATCTATATCAACTCTTACCGGCAAATCCATTTTAATGCTTAAAGTCTAGATTAACAGCATTTTGCCATTTGATCTTCTAATTTACTAGATATATGCATTGTAGATAAAGACTTTTATCATTACCTGGTAAGCCTTCTAAAAAAGAGTGGTTAGATGGAGATAATCAGATTACTGAACAGTGTCATTTTTAGTTAATTAAAGTGGCAAGTCTAAGTACACAAAGCTTCAGGCATTTTAATTAACTGTTGGACAGCTGGTTCAGGCTCATCAGCAGATGGTTATTTCAGAAGTACACATATTGGTCTAGATCGCTAACAAAACTTGCGTTAAGAATTGTAACTAGTTTTATGGTATCCTGATCTAGGCTTTTAGAGGCCTGCAGATGGGCTCATGATGACACTTGTTATGTTTAATTTATTTATACTGTAACTTTTATTTCCTTTAGCAAGAGCTGTCTAAGCATTTGTCTCATCCATGCAGAGGTAAGTGAATTTCAACTACTGTATTTTTCCGTGTATAAGACTATACTTTTTCTTAAAAATATTTACCTAAAAATGGAGGGGCGTCTTATACATGGGGGGCCGAGAGAGGAGAACCGCGGTTGCAAACTGACGATACCTCTACAAATTAGCCTCACAAGTAAAACTTCCGATTGCAGAGACAAGCTAACAGGTTTCCTCCAATCATGAGCCTTATGTACCTGACGTCAGCTGATGCTGCGGAGAGCGTGTAGCCAGTGCCCAGATGCAACAGGGAGCCCATAAAAATGTCAGAAAACAACAAAAATACCGGTACCAGTAAGCAGCTGTCTTACTCTGCAAAATTTACACTGGATGTAATCAGTTATGCAAAAGAGCATGGAAAATATTGATTTCTGAATTTTGGGTAAGAAAAGTGGGGGGCGTCCTATACATGGGGGCGTCTTATAGACGGAAAAATACGGTAATCTATTTATTTTTGTAATAATTCAACCATAAAAGGTGGTAAATTCTTTATGTCTACATTTTTACTTTGTGTATAATGTCCTTGTTAGTTTGCAGATGTATTGCAAACATGTTATTTTCACTAGGTCTCTTCTTTCTGAACAATACTATGAGGTCTATTCACGAAGCTGCCAAAGGATCTGGCCGTAGCTTCGGCCGATCCTTCGGCTAGCTTCGGCCCCCGGGACCCCTTCGGTTCAGTATGGCCGATCCTTCGGCTAGCTTCGGCCCCGGGACCCCTTCGGTTCAGTAGAACCGAAGGGGTGCTGTACGGGCTATTCACAATAGCCCGTACAGCTCCCGAACTTAGCCGAGCGGCATTTTTTTTTACTTTGTTCACTCTTTTTCTGTTCTGATCCGTACCTCTGAGGGACCGAGCAGAACAGACGAGCCGAATGCCACTCAGCGACATTCGGCTATTCACTCACTGCTGTTCGGCATCTATAAGAATAGGCTGAACAGCAGTGAGTAGCCTGCCGGATGTTCGGCTCAGCCGGTCCAGATGTTGGATCGGCTGAGTCGAACTCCTTCTGCACTTC